>NW_026997537.1:0-41538 GCF_035044405.1 Drosophila montana
AATAAGTTTCACTTCGTCCGCATGTCATGGTGCACAAAGTCAAACGCCTTACTGAAGTCAGTGTAAATGACATCAGTTTGCATTTTCGAAAGGAAAGCATCATTTACCAAGGAAGTAAACTCAAGCAGATTGGTCGTAGTTGACCGATTCTTTCCGAATCCATGTTGAACAGGGGAAACAACTGATTTGCAGAAACGCTGCAAATTCGAAGTGATTTTTTTTTCAAATAATTTAAGAATAGCGGACAGTTTTGAAAAGCCCCTGTAATTTTTTATATTAGACTTTCCACTTTTCTTGTGGAGAGGAAAATAAGATTATTTCCAAAGAGACAGAAGACTCAAGGGATAGATTAAAAAGCTTTAGCAATGTATAAACAAGGGGGAACTTCACTCCTTGAGTAGACAACTAGGAATATTGTCAGGCCCAGGAGAGTAAGAAGATTTTAAAGAATTTATAGCTAAAAGAAGAGAGGAATGGTTATTAATAGGAGGAGGTATAGAACTAGAGGAAGTAATAGTGTAAGGGTAAGAATTATTATTAAAACAGACTGTATTGATAAAAATATGCCTGAAAATCGAAATAGGTCATTTTCTTACCCAATTATGGCTAGTTTTTTTTTAGAGATAATTTCATTTTAATCCTTCTCTTTTTGATAATATAGTTAGCTTCTTTCTCCTTTTAATATATACCAATACAATTTTATTTTTATATTGACACAAATATGCGTTAAAATCGAAAAAGGAAATTTTCTTCATAAATTATGACTAGTTTGTCTTTTTGTCTTGTCTTTTTTCATAATATAGTTAACTTTCTTAATCTTTTAATATATATCAATTCAATTTTTTCCTTTATTCTTTTTAATCAAAACATATTTAGTGAAAAATTCCTTTTTTATTTAACGCACTTTGTATTGATCCAAATTTTTCTTACCCTATTTTAATACTTCTCCTTTTTCCTACAATAAGTAGCTTCTTTTTTATCTTAGTATACATTAATATTATTTTATCTTTTTTCCTTCTTTTTTTTTAAAAACAAATATATAGTGAAAAGTCCCTTTATATCTTTTTCGCCCTTTAAATTGATCCAAATATACCTGAAAATCGAAATAGGACATTTTCTTACCCAATTATGACAAGTTCATAGAAATAATTGAATTTTATTATTCTCTTTTTCCTTTTTCTTTTAATGTATATCAATTCAGTTTTTTTTTTTCTTTTAATCAAAATTATATAGTGAAAAATGCCTTTTATCTTTTTCTCCCTTTATATTGATACAAATATGCATTAAAATCGAAATAGGACATTTTTACCCAATTAAGACTAGTTTTTTATAGATAACTAGCGGGGATTGATTTTGAAACTGATCGGACGGTTAACAAACAACTTTCATAAAAACGTTTTGCGCAAATTTACCATTGTTACGGATGGAATTTTCCAAATCGCTGAAATACATATTCATTATTTATACTTATTTATACTTTATTTGACAATATTTTATTAAAGTCGTCTTATAGCTTCGTACGCCAAATCTCAAGTGTCGATCACTAGCTTATCGGAACTACTATTAGATATCGTAAGCACTAACTATCGTAAGCAATTACGACTACCATACATACAATACTTATTAAATCAGGATTATCATGAATTTGGTTGTCATCTAAATTTTCAGTCAATGTGTCTACTTCACTGCCTCTCTGCTGAACTCCGAACAATAAGACTGAAGGCATATGTCATGTTCTAGAATGAATAGAATTATTTATAGCATATTCAGCTTAGCTCAATAATTTACACCAATCAGAGTGTTGTGTTGGCTCAGTTATTTTTGCCAACATAGATTTTAAGGTTCTGTTTACTCGTTCAACTTGACCATTTGCTTGGGGCGATGTTGTGGCTATCTTAACATGCTCATTGTTGTTTTTCAATAACCAATCACTAAACTCTAAAGATGTAAAACAAGAGCCCCTATCACTAATGATTCGGCGGGGTCGACTGTAGTTTTCAAAATATTTTTCTAGACATGCGCAAACTTCTTTTGTGCTAGTAGTATTTGCTGAGAATAATTTTACAAATTTAGTGAACCCATCGATGACTACTAAGATGTGCTTTTTTTTAGAAATAACGGACGGAAGTGGTCCAAAATGATCAATGTGCAATGTATCAAATGGTAATTTTTGGGGTATACTGTGCAATGTTCTATTATTTGCATGCGAGGGAGTAGTGAACTTTATACACGTTAAAAAATTTTGTATAAAACATTGAACTTTGGGAGTCATATTTGGGAACCAATAATATTTTTTAATTTCATTTACACACTTGTCTGTTCCGAGATGACACAGCTTTTCATGTACTGTTCTAATTAAATTAGTTTCCATTTCTTCTGGAACATACAATAATTCTATATTATTTTCTAACCGCCTATAAACAATGCCATCCTCTAATATGAAGTTCTTAATAAGAAAATTTTTTTAATTTATCTTTTAATTCTACTATTTTACTATCTCTATTTTGAGTAATTTGAAGCTTAAAGTTAATATCACTATTTATCACTGCAATTACTTGATTTCAGTGTTTATTCTCTTCTATTGCTACTTGCGGTTAATATTTAAACTCTTCACTTAATAATATGTATCTGCTTAAGGCATCTACATGTGTCATATATTTGCCACTACGATGTTCTATAGTATAATTATAATTTTCGAGTTGTAAAGCCCATCTAGCAATTCTAGCATTAACACTCATACGATTTAAAGTTAACGTCAATGAGTTACACTCAGTGATTATCTTAAACGGAAATCCTTCTAAATAAATCCTAAACTTGTTCAACGAATAAATAATAGCTAGAGTTTCAAGTTTTAAACTATGATATATCTATTCTGCTGCTGTTGTGGTTTGCGAAAAGTATGATATTGGATGAAACTTGTTGTCAGACTGTTTTTGAAATAAAACTCCTCCAAATCCTTCTGCACTCGCATCGCAATGTAATTCTGTTTCCTTATTCGTGTTGTACAAGGCTAACATTGGGGCAGAAACTAGTCTTTCCCGTAAAAATCCAAAAATAGCACGACTAATTGACTAATTCATTTAAAGGCTTTACTATCTTCGAATAGCTAGGTAAAAAGCTTCTAAAATAAGAGAATAAACCTTAACATTTCTGCATTTCGATAGTATTTTTCGGAATCGGGAGGTGCTTAATTAAGGTAATATGTTCGTTATTAGGGCTAATTCCATGTTTGTTTACTGAATAGCCTGAAAATTCAATACACGTAAAGCAAAATAAACATTTACTTAATTTTATTTCCAACCTATATTCTGATAAAAGCCTAAGCACTCTACTGAGCGTTTCTGAATGTTCTTCAATTGTTTCTGTTCCTATAGCAATATCATCTATAGATACAATAACATTCCCTTCACGAATTAATGGTTTCAAGACAAAGTTTATAAATCTTTGGAGCACGGCTGGTGCATTCCGAAGTCCGAATGGCATCTTGACATATTTGTACTGGCCACTCGGAGTAACAAAAGCGGTATACTGTATCGAATTGTCAGCCATTTTAACCTGATGAAATCCAGATTTCAAGTCCAAAAGTGAAAAATATTGTTTGCCTTCCATTCTTTCCAAAAACAATCATTAATAAGCGGTAGAGGATATCCATCTCTAATTGTAAATTTATTAAGCTGCCTATAATCTAAGCACATTGGCTTTTCACCTGTCTTTTTCTTTACAAGAACTATTACAGATGTATAAGGAGATTCACTTGGTCTAATGTGTCCTTTAGTTAATAAGTCTTCTACTATTTTATCAACTTATTTTCTTCTTGGTGTAGATTATATTGATCCTGCAGACTGCAGTTTAATAATCATTTCATAATTATGCTTAATAGGTGCAATATTTTATAAATCCAAATAATTATCATTAATGAATTCTAAAATTCTATTTCGATAGTCTGCACTTAGTTTTGGAACAATATTATAGGTTTCTTCTCTGTCAATACGTAAGATATTTCTATAAATATTTTCTATTTTTAACAGATCATAGTTACTCTCACTAAAGTTATCTATTCTTACTATTTCAAAAGGATCGCTGTCACCAGTCAATCTGTTTTCACTAATTTTATCTAAATCAGAAGGATCACTGTCACTATTTAATCTATTTTCACTAAAGTTCGATGCTTTACAAAATATACAACGACAATTCGGTAATGCTATTTTGTTTACTTCATTTTATATTATTCTTTCAATTTTTCGTACAAAAGCTAATTTAATCTCTATATATAAAACTGTTTGTCCTGACTGACTGACTGACTGACTGACTGATTGGTGATCAACGCACAGCCCAAACCGTAAATTTTCACTATAGCTACCTTATGTGATGTAGGTGCACGTTAAGACCGGGTTTCGGGAAATTCCACCCGCAAGTGTGGAAAAATCGCGAAAAACGTTTGTATGTAACTTTTTTGTTTACCATCCGATCGGCCTCAAACTTAATTTCAAAGATCTTTGTTCAAATTCATTTAAGGGGTGTTTCAAACTTTTAGGAAAATCCATTCCTCCTTTGTGGAAATGGAGGTCAAAGATTTGGTGGGTGACGTTTCGCGCTCAAATTCATTTCCAAAGATCTATAAGAAAAATCATTTGAGACGTGTTTCACACTTTTTGCAGAATTCAAACTTCTTCGGGAGGAATGCGATTTACAGATTTTTTGGGCGAAGTTTAAAGTTGTGTCCGATTTGCTTCAAACTTATTTTCAAAGCTCTACATAAGAATACAATGAATACGTGTTTCACCGATTTGGGAAATTCCACTCGCAACATTGGTAAATTGGCGGAAAACGTTTCTATGAAAATTGTTTGTTTACCGTCCGATAAGTTTCAAAATCATTTTCAAAGCTTTTTAAGAACGTTGATTTTTAACATACGTTCCATGGGCAACGCCGGGTTATACCCGCTAGTATTGTATGTTTCCAGAAATGTTCTTCCCAATAGCACATCTGTTGATAAGTAGTTATCTGGGACAATGTTATACAATAAATGTTCAGTAATTTGATCAAACTTCACATAAAAATCAATTTTTTCAAATGTTAATAATTGAGATATATTAATACCACGAAATTCACTTGGGTATACGGTTTTTGTAATACTATTCTTATTGGGCACAGTAGAGCGTCGAATGAGATTAATGGAACTTCCGGTGTCAAATATTGCAGAATGAATTTTAAAGTTAGACTTTTCACTGCAGAAATATACTCCTACCTTATTTATTACAACTATATGCTCGTCTTCACTCAAACTTTGGGTTGCTGGTTACACCTACCAGTTTCGATCTTTTTACTTCTTGCTGCTGACAGTCCTTAATAATTTTTTTTTTTTTTTGTAGTGGGTGTGTTTATTGATTAAATACTATCTTTCGTTGACAACCATTTAATTGTATAATTATAAACTTAGCTTATGTTTATTTCATGTATTGAACTTAGTTTAGGTGTTATTCTTAGAGAAAGTTAAATGGCTATGTTATTCCATGACGGAAGGTCAAATGGCTATATTGTCCGCAGAGTCTTCATCTTTGTTGGCTGTTGTCTAGCAGACAAATGGCTAGTGTGTTTGGATGGTTGTGTAATCGCTGGATATATTGTCTGCTGCTTTTCGCAATCTCGTCTTTTACCCAAGGGAACTTGAGAACAGCGATGCGTAGTGATTTGTTTTCGAATGTTTGAATGATCCGGATATTGGACCTGCAGGCTGTACCCCAGAGCTGGATTCCATAGGTCCAGATTGGTCTGATGATCGCCTTGTAGGTCAGAATCTTGGAGGAGGTGGAAAGCCTTGATCTCCTGTCCATAAGCCGCTGCTCACACTGGTTTCGCTTTTATATTAGGTGTGCTCTCCAGGTGAGTTTCCTGTCTAACGTTATTCCAAGATATTTAGGAGTGGGTTCTTCTGGTATTGTGACTGCGTCTAGTTGAACTGGTGGACAGTTACCTGAGCGGAGTGCAAAGGTGGTCGCAGTTGACTTGTCGCCATTGACTGTAATATTCCACCGCTTTTGCCAGTCGTTGACGAGGTTCAATGCACCGGCATCAGTGAGCTAGCTTCGCCAGGTGATTCCGAGATGGGGAGAAATGCCGTGTCGTCGGCGTACGTGGCAACGCGCACGTTTGGGTTACCAGTGACGGGCAAGTCAGCTGTGTACACGTTATAGAGCAGCAAGAATGTGTTTGGTGTTGGACATTGTTTTCCCACATTTAACTCGGAATGTTCGGTTCTCCAGATATGAAGCCAGTAACAAGAAGTAGGCGTGTGGGAGGTTACCCTTGAGATTTTACAGGAGTCCAGGTTGCCAAACTCTGTCAAAGCCTTGTTTGACATCTATATTTTTTCTCCTCAAATGCGTCAAGGATAGTTTCAACCACTCTGTGGCATTGTTCCGGGGTTCCGTGACTGCGCCTGAAGCCAAACTGGTGGTCCGGGATCAGACCGGCCTCGTCCAATACTGGCAAAACTCTACTCAAAAATACTCTTTCGAGTGTCTTGGAGAGCGCTGGCAGTAAACTGATCGGGCGATAGGAGGTTAGATTAGCTTCAGGTTTACCAGGCTTAGGTATCATTACTACTTGCGCACTTTTCCACTGCGCTGGGCAGTAGCCGATTTCCATGCATCTGTTATATATATTGGTGATGAACGAGATGCTTCTTTGCCGTAGTAGCTTTAATGCCATTGCATTGATACCATCATGGCCTGGGGCTTTTTTGTTGTTTAGCGCAGTAATGTATTCAGCTATCTCCTCTTCATGTACCGGGGGAATCGTTTCCGTTCCTTCGGGCGGTACAGTTAGCTGGTGTGCAGTTTCGGCTGCTTCTTCTGGCGTGAACCTGCTGAAAGGGGTGAAGACAGTTTCTAAGTGCTCGGCAAAAGCATTGGCTCTATCAGTTTCCGTTCTACACCAGCTGCCATCAGTTTTTCTTACTGGGTTGATTCTTTTCTGTGGCCTTTTAATGTGCTTGGTTACTTGCCATAGACTGTGTTGTGGGTCGTCAGGGGCAAGCTGCGTGAGAAAGCTATCTAGGGGTCCTTAATCATGTGCTGAAGTGATCCACAACGGAAGCATGAGCACTTTGCGCGTATGGGCTCAGTACATGAAGATGCATAGTGATCAAAACCTGAACAATTGTAGCAGCGTACCTCGCGTCTGCCACTAACAGTGGATAATGCTTGAGTGGTCAGCACAGCTTGTCTGGACAGGGGACGTAGTTTTGTTGCGCAGCTCAACATACCTATGCGCAATATTAAGAGAATTGTCCTGCAATTGTCATCTTTACAGTTTGCTTCTCATAAATGGTAGCACGAGATGCGATTTCCTGCATATGAAGTATATATCCTATGACAGAAAGTTTGCGTGGCGAATACACTGTTGACTTCAATAATGATATGATTTCTGCCACTGACTGTTGATGTCCGAATGTCCTCAGAAAATTGCCTTTAAGATCGGCATAGGTTACCGACTGATCAACGCGCATAAACAAATCTCCTTCTGAATCAGGCTTCATCAGCAAACGTAGACAACGCAGTTTAAAGGCATCACTACCGTTTACTGCATCACATGCCCGCTCGAAGTCCTGAATCCATTTATGCGAATCGTACGTCTCCGATTTAGCAAACGGAACAATGCTGCACAGAATGTCTCTCACGTCGTTTCTAGAATTGTTGTCCGAATTATTTGAGTTTTTTGTTAATTCTGCCAACATCTTTTTTTCTTAGCTACTCTAATGGCGGCATCCAATTCATCTTCTTCTGTTACTGTCTGAGTACAACATTTTTTTCTGCAGGCTTTAATGACGGTGACGTCACCCTCAACGTCTGACACCTGCTCAGATTGATCCAAATCAATGTTGTTGTCCGCAGCAATCATTGTTAATTGTCCTTTTGTTGCATTAGCAGGGAAACTAATGTGATTGCGATTCAGTAGTGCAACGATGTCTGTTTTTTTCATCTTGTGCCGTGAATTTCATAAGACAATTTCTTGCTCAATTCTCTTTTTCTTTTGCAACTTCAGGACGGTCGTATGGAAGGAAAAAATATTGTAGGTCGTTGTTGGATTACTTATCCCACTTCTGAACTTATTACGATGCCACAATATGCTTTATTTATACTTTTTTTGACAATATTTTATTAAAGTCGTCTTTTAGCTTCGTACGCCAAATCTCAAGTGTCGATCACTTGCTTATCGGTATCTTATGTTATCGGAAAATACAACCGTGACAGAACATCGGAACTACAATTAGATATCGTAAGCACTAACTATCGTAAGCAATTACTATAGAGCTATTATATTCAGTTATAATTAAATAATATCCGAAACATACAACACTACTTAATACTGCCATACATGTTACATTATATTCTTATGTATAGCTTTAAAAATAAGATTCAAGCAAATCGGGACAAAATAAAACTTCTACCGAAGAAGTTTGAATTCTGCGAAAAGTGAAAATCACGTCTCAAATGAATTTTCATATAGATCTGTGGAAATGAATTTGAGCCCGAAACGTCACCCACCAAATCTTTCACCTCCACCAAGAAGGAACGGATTTTTCGAAAAGTGTGAAACACCCCTCAAATGAATTTGATCAAAGATCTTTGAAAATAAGTTTGAGGCCGATCGGATGGTAAACAAAAAACTTGCATACAACCGTTTTCCGCCAATTTACCACTGTGCGGGTGGAATTTCCCAATTCACTGAAATACGTCTTTATTAATATCTTATGTACAGCTATGATAATAAGTTTGAAGCAAATCGATTTGCTATCGATTCTATTCAAAAAAAAATATATATAGTGAAAAGGCCCTGTTTTCTTTTTCGCCTTTGTATTGATCCAAATAAGCCTGAAAATCGAAATACGTAATTTTCTTACCCAATTATGACTAGTTTTTTTTTTTTAGAGATAATTGAATTTTAATCCTTCCCTTTTTCATAATATAGTTAGCTTCCTTCTTCTCTAAATATATATCAAATTATTTTTTCTCTTTTTTTCCTTTTAAGCACATATATTTAGTGAGAAGACCCTCTTCCCTTTTATATACAATATAAAACCCAAATATGCCCGAAAATCGAAATAGGAAATTTTCTAACCCAATTATGACTGGTTTTTAGAGATAATTGAATTTTAATCCCTCTTTTTTGTCATGCAATAATTAGCATCTTTTTTCTCTTAGTATACATTAAATCAATTTTTTATTTTTTCTTTTTAATAAAAATATATATAGTGAAAAGACCCTGTTTTCATTTTCGCCTTTGTATTTATCCAAATAAGCCTGAAAATCGAAATACTTAATTTTCTCACCCAATTATGACTAGTTATTTTTTAGAGATAATTGAATTTTAATCCTTCCCTTTTTCATAATACAGTTAGCATCCTTCTTCTCTAAATATATATCAATTTAATTTTTTCCTTTTTCCTGTTAAGCAAAATATATTTAGTGAAAAGCACCTCCTTCCTTTTTTATTCAATATAAAATCCAAATATGCCTGAAAATCGAAATTAGAAATTTTCTTACCCAATTATGACTAGTATTTAGAGATAATTGAATTTTAATCCTTCTATTTTTATATAAAACAGTTAGCTTCCTTCTTCTTTTAATATACCAATTATACCAATTCAATATTTTCTTTTTTCCTTTTAATCAAAATATATATAGTGAAAAATACCTGTTTTCTTTTTGGACCTTTATTTATATTGATACAAATATGCCTTAAAATCGAAACAGGACATTTTATTAACCAATTATAACTAGTTTTTTTTAGACATTATTGAATTTTAATCTTTCTCCATTTTCATATCATAATTAGCTTCGTTCTTCTCTAAATATATATCAATTTCATTTTTTTCGCATTTCCTTTTCTCCAATTAAGCAACATATATCTAGTTAAAAGCCCTTTTTTTCTTTTACGCCCTTAATATTTATCCAAATATGGCTGAAAATCGAAATTAGAAATAATTTTAACCAATTATGACTAGTTTTTAGAGATAATTGAATTTTAATCCTTCTTTTCATTCATAATATAGTTAACTTTCTTCATCTTTTAATATATATCAATTATATTTTTTCCTTTATTCTTTTTAATCAAAATATATTTAGTGAAAAATCTCTTTTTTTTCGCCCTTTGTATTGATAAAAATATGCCTGAAAATCGAAATAGGTCATTTTCTTACCCAATTATGACTAGTTTTTTTTTAAAGCTAATTTAATTTTAATCCTTCCCTTTTTTAAAATATAGTTAGCTTCCTTCTTCTCTAAATATATATCAATTTAATATTTTCTTTTTTCTTTGTAAGCAACATATATTTAGTGAAAACGCCGTTTTTCTTTTATATTCAATATAAAATCCAAATATGCCTAAAAATCCTTTTTCCTTTATTCTTTTTAATCAAAATATATAGTGATATAGTATTGATCCAAATAAGCCTGAAAATCGAAATGGGATATATTCTTACCCAATTATGACTTGCTTTTTTTTAGAGATAATTGAACTTTATTCTATTCTTTTTTCATAACTTAATTAGCTTCCATTTCGTCATATATATCAATTTAATTTTTTCTTTGTTTCTATTATTCAACATATGAAATTTTCTTACCTAATTATGACTAGTTTTTAAGAGATAATTGAATATTAATCTTCATATTGATCAAAATATGCTTGAAAATCGAAATTCCCAAATATGTCTAGTTTTTTAGAGATAATTTCATTTTAATCCTTCCCTTTTTGAAAATATAGTGTGCTTCCTTCTTCTTTTAATATATATCAAATCAATTTTTTCTGTATATTGATACAAATATGCCTTAAAATCGAAACAGGAAATTTTCTTCATCAATTATGACTAGTATTTTAGAGATAAATGAATTTTATTCCTACCATTTTTTCATAAAATAATAAGCTTCTTTCTTTCCTTAATTTATATAAATTTAATTTATTCATTATTCTATTTAATCTCTATATATAAAACTGTTTGTTCTGACTGACTGACTGATTGGTGTTCAACGCACAGCCCAAACCGTAAGAGCTAGGAAGCTGAAATTTTCACTGTAGTTACCTTATGTGATGTATGTGCACGTTTAGACGGGGTTTCGGGAAATTCCACTCGCAAGTGTGGAAAAATCGCGAAAAACGTTTGTATGTAACTTTTTTGTTTACCATCCGATCGGCCCCAAACTTATTTTCAAATTCATTTGAGGGGTGTTTCGCACTTTTCGGAAAACCCATTCCTCCTTGGTGGAAATGGAGGTCAAAGATTTGGTGGGTGACGTTTCGCGCTCAAATTCATTTCCAGAGATCTATTAGAAAAATCATTTGAGACTTGTTTCACACTTTTCGCAGAATTCAAACTTCTTCGTGGGCAATGCGATTTAAAGATTTTTTGCGCGAAGTTTTAAGTTGTGTCCGATTTGCTTCAAACTTATTTTTAAAGCTCTCAATAAGAACTTAATGAATACGTATTTCGACGATTTGGAAAATTCCACCCGCAACAGTGGTATATTGGCGGAAAACGGTTGTATGAAAGTTTTTTGTTTACCATCCGATCGGCCCCAAACTCATTTTCAAAGATCTATATTCAAATTAATTTGAGGGGTGTTTCACACTTTTTGAAAAATCCATCCCTTCTTGGTGCAAATGGGGGTCGAAGATTTGGTGGATGACGTTTTGTGTTCAAATTTATTTTCAAAGATCTATAAGAAAAATCATTAGAGACGTGTTTCACATTTCTCGCAAAATCTAAACTCCTTCGGTGGAAAATGCATTTTTAAGATTTTTTAGGTGAATTTAAAGAGTTTTCCGATTTGCATAAAAGTTGATTGATTCCCGTCCGTTTAAAAATCATTTTCAAAGCTTTTTTGATTTTATAACATACGTGCCACGGGCAAGGCCGGGTTATACCCGCTAGTTGAAATATATTTAGGGGAAAGTCCCTTTATTTGTATTTCGCCATTTAAACTAGGACATTTTCTTACCTAATTATGACTATTTTTTTTTTCTAGAGATAATAGTCTTTTTCAAAATATAGTTAGCTTCCTTCTTCTCTAAATATATATCAATATAATTTTTTCTTTTTTTCCTATATATATATTTAGTGGTGTTTGACATTGTTTTCCCACATTTAACTCGGAATGTTCGGTTCTCCAGATATGAAGCCAGAAACAAGAAGTAGGCGTGTGGGAGGTTACCCTTGAGATTTTACAGGAGTCCAGGGTGCCAAACTTTGTCAAAGGCTTGTTTGACATCGAGGAATACGGCGTAGCAATATTTTTTCTCCTTAAATTCGTCGAGGATAGTTTGAACCACTCTGTGGCATTGTTCCGGGGTTCCGTGACAGCGCCTGAAGCCAAACTGGTGGTCCGGGGATCAGACCGACCTCGTCCAATACTGGCAAAACTCTACTCAAAAATACTCTTTCGAGTGTCTTGGAGAGCGCTGGCAGTAAACTGATCGGGCGATAGGAGGCTAGATTAGCTTCAGGTTTACCAGGCTTAGGTATCATTACTACTTGCGCACTTTTCCACTGCGCTGGGAAGTCGCCGATTTCCATGCGTCTGTTATATATTTTGGTGATGAACGAGATTCTTCTTTGCGGTAGAAGCGTTAATGCCATTGCATTGATACCATCATGGCCTGGGGCTTTTTTGTTGTTTAGCGCAGTAATGTATTCAGCTATCTCCTCTTCATGTACCGGGGGAATCGTTTCCGTTCCTTTGGGCGGTACAGTTAGCTGGTGTGCAGTTTCGGCTGCTTCTTCTGGCGTGAACCTGCTGAAAGGGGTGAAGACAGTTTCTAAGTGCTCGGCAAAAGCATTGGCTCTATCAGTTTCCGTTCTATACCAACTGCCATCAGTTTTTCTTACCGGGTTGATTCTTTTCTGTGGCCTTTTAATGTGCTTGGTTACTTGCCATAGACTGTGTTGTGGGTCGTCAGGGGCAAGCTGCGTGAGAAAGCTATCTAGGGGTCCTTAATCATGTGCTGAAGCAATCTACAACGGAAGCATGAGCCCTTTGCGCGTATGGGCTCAGTACATGAAGATGCATAGTGAGCAAAACCTGAATAATTGTAGCAGCATACCTCGCGTCTGCCACTAACAGTGGATAATGCTTGAGTGGTCAGCACAGCTTGTCTGGTCAGGGGACGGAGAGTTTTGTTGCGCAGCTCAACATACCTATGCGACAGGTCCTTGAGGTCGTTAATCGTCTGGGCAGAATACAATATAGCAATATTAAGAGAATTGTCCTGCAATTGTCATCTTTACAGTTTGCTTCTCATAAATGGTAGCACGAGATGCGATTTCCTGCATCTGAAGTATATATCACATGACAGAAAGTTTGCGTGGCGAATACATTACGTGGCGAATACATTGACTCCGAATTATTTGAGTTTTTTGTTAATTCTGCTAACATCTTTTTTTCTTAGCTATTCTAATGGCGGCATCCAATTCATCTTCTTCTGTTAGTGTCTGAGTACAACATTTTTTTCTGCAGGCTTTAATGACGGTGACGTCACCCTCAACGTCTGACACCTGCTCAGATTGATCCAAATCAATGTTGTTGTCCGCAGCAATCATTGTTAATTGTCCTTTTGTTGCATTAGCAGGGAAACTAATGTGATTGCGATTCAGTAGTGCAACGATGTCTGTTTTTTTCATCTTGTGCCGTGAATTTCATAAGACAATTTCTTGCTCAATTCTCTTTTTCTTTTGCAACTTCAGGACGGTCGTATGGAAGGAAAAAATATTGTAGGTCGTTGTTGGATTACTTATCCCACTTCTGAACTTATTACGATGCCACAATATGCTTTATTTATACTTTTTTTGACAATATTTTATTAAAGTCGTCTTTTAGCTTCGTACGCCAAATCTCAAGTGTCGACCACTTGCTTATCGGTATCTTATGTTATCGGAAAATACAACCGTGACAGAACATCGGAACTACTATTAGATATCGTAAGCACTAACTATCGTAAGCAATTACCTATAGTAATTGCTATTATATTCAGTTATAATTAAATAATATCCGAAACATACAACACTACTTAATACTGCCATACATGATAAATTATACTCTTATGTATAGCTTTAAAAATAAGATTCAAGCAAATCGGGACAAAATAAAACTTCACCCAAAAAATTTTTTAATCGCATTTCTACCGAAGAAGTTTGAATTCTGCGAAAAGTGAAAATCACGTCTCAAATGAATTTTCATATAGATCTGTGGAAATAAATTTGAGCGCGACACGTCACCCACCAAATCCTTGACCTCCATTTCCACCAAGAAGGAACGGATTATTCGAAAAGTGTGAAACACCCCTCAAATGAATTTGATCAAAGATCTTTGAAAATAAGTTTGAGGCCGATCGGATGGTAAACAAAAAACTTTCATACAACCGTTTTCCGCCAATTTACCACTGTGCGGGTGGAATTTCCCAATTCACTGAAATACGTCTTTATTAAGTTCTTATGTAGAGCTTTGATAATAAGTTTGAAGCAAATCGATTTGCTATCGAGAAACGGCCCTGTTCTTTTTCGCCTTTTTATTGATCCAAATAAGCCTTTTATATTCAATATAAAATCCAAATGGAGATAATTGAACTTTAATCCTTCTATTTTTTCATAAAATAGTTAGCTTCCTTCTTCTTTTAATATGTATCAATTCAATTTTTTCTTTTTTCCTTTTAATCAAAATATATATAGTTAAAAATGCCTGTTTTCTTTTTCGACCTTTATTTATATTGATACAAATATGCCTTAAAACCGAAACAGGAAATTTTCTTCATCAATTATGACTAGATTTTTTTTAGAGATTATTGAATTTTAATCCTTCCCTTTTTCATAATATAGTTAGCTTCCTTCTTCTCTAAATATATATCAAATTAAGTTTTCTTTTTTTCCTTTTAAGCAACATATATTTAGTGAAAAGACCGTCTTTCTTTTTATATACAACCCAATTATGACTGGTTTTTAAAGATAATTGAATTTAAATCCCTCTCTTTTGTCATGCAATAATTAGCTTCTTTTTTTCTTAGTATACATTAATTCAATTTTTCATGTTTTCCTTTTTTCTTTTTAATAAAAATATATATAGTGAAAAGGCCCTGTTTTCTTTTTGGCCTTTGTATTGATCCAAATAAGCCTGAAAATCGAAATAGGACATTTTCTTCCCCAATTATGACTTGTTTTTTTTTTTTAGATAATTGAACTTTATTCCATTCTTTTTTCATAACATAATTAGCTTCCTTCTCTTCATATATATCAATTTAATATTTTCTTTGTTCCTTTATTAAAATAGGAAATTTTCTTTCCTAATTATGACTATTTTTTTAGTGATAATTGAATATGAATTCTCATTATGATCTAAATATGCCTGAAATTCGAAATAACAAATTTTCTTACCCAATTTTGACTAGTATTTTAGAGAAATGGAATTTTAATCTTCTCTTTTTTCCTTCTTTTAATTTACATCAATTCAATTTTTTCTTTTTCCTTTTAATAAAAATATATATAGTGACAAATGCCTTTTTTCTTTTTCGCCCTTTATATTGGTACAAATATGCCTTGAAATCGAAATAGGACATTTTCTTAGCCAATTATAACTAGTTTCGTTTAGATATAATTGAATATTAATCTTTCTCCATTTTAATAACATAATTAGCTTCGTTCTTCTCTAAATATATATATCAATTTAATTTTTTTCGCATTTCCTTTTTTTCTATTAAGCAACATATATCTAGTGAAAAGCCCTTTTTTTCTTTTACGCCCTTAATATTCCAAATATGCCTGAAAATTGAAATTAGAAATTATTTTAACCAATTATGACTAGTTTTTAGAGATAATTGAATTTTAATCCTTCTTTTCTTTCATAATATAGTTAACTTTCTTCATCTTTTAATATATATCAATTCAATTTTTTCCTTTATTCTCTTTAATCAAAATATATTTAGTGAAAAATCCTTTTTTTTCGCCCTTTGTATTGATAAAAATATGCCTGAAAATCGAAATAGGTAATTTTCTTACCCAATTATGACTAGTTTTTTTTTAGAGCTAATTTAATTTTAATCCTTCCCTTTTTCAAAATATTGTTAGCTTCCTTCTTCTCTAAATATATATAAATTTAATATTTTCTTTTTTTTTTATTTATATTGATGCAAATATACCTTAAAATCGAAACAGGAAATTTTCTTCATCAATTATGACTAGTGTTTTTTAGAGATAATTGAATTTTATTGCTTTTCTTTCTTCATAAAATAATAAGAAAGACCGTCTTTCCTTTTATATACAATATAAAACCCAAATATGCCCGAACATCGAAATAAGAAATTTTCTTACCCAATTTTGACTAGTTTTTAGAGATAATTGAATTTTAATCCTTCTATTTTTTCATAAAATAGTAAGCTTTCTTCATCTTTTAGTATTTATCAATTCAATTTTTCCTTAATTCTATTTAAACAAAATATATTTAGTGAAAAATTCCTTTTTTTTGTCGCCCTTTGTATTGATCCAAATAAGCCTGAAAATTGAAATAGGACATTTTCTTACCCAATATATATATTTCTTACCCAATTATGACTAGTTTTTAGAGATAATTGAATTTTAATCCTTCCCTTTTTTCATACAATAATTTGCTTCATTTTTCTCTTAGTATACATTAATTAAATTTTTTATTTTTTCCTTTTGTCTTTTTAATAAAAATATATATAGTGAAAAGGCCCTGTTTTTTTTCGCCTTTGTATTGATCCAAATAAGCCTGTAAATCGAAATAGGTAATTTTCTTACCCAATTATGACTAGTTTTTTTTTTAGAGATAATTGAATTTTAATCCTTCCCTTTTTCATAATACAGTTAGCATCCTTCTTCTCTAAATATATATCAATTTAATTTTCTCTTTTTTCCTTTTAAGCAAAATATATTTAGTGAAAAGACCCTCTTTCCTTTTATATTCAATATAAAATCCAAATATGCCTGAAAATCGAATAATAATAATGACTAGTTTTTTAGTGATAATTTCATTTTAATCCTTCCCTTTTTGATAATATAGTTAGCTTCCTTCTTCTTTTTATATATATCAATTTAATTTTTTGGTACATATGCCTTAAAAGCGAAATAGGACATTTTCTTAGCAAATTATGACTAGTTTTTTTAGAGATAATTGAATTTTAATCCCTCTCCATTTTCATAATATTAGCTTCGTTCTTCTCTAAATACATATCAATTTAATTTATTCTCTTTTCCTTTTTTCCTTTTGAGCAACATATAACTAATGAAAAGACCTTTTGTTTCTTTTACCAAATATGCCTGAAAATCGAAATCAGAAATAATTTTACCCAATTATGACTAGTTTTTTTTAAGTTTTCCTTTTTTCTTTTAATCAACATATATCTAGTGAAAAGCATCTTTTTTATTTTACGCCCCATATATTGATCCAAATATGCCTGAATATCGAAATAAGAAATAATACCCAATTATGACTGGTTTTTTTTAGAGATAATTGAATTTTAATTCTTCTCTTTTTTCATAAAATAATTAGCTTCCTTCTTCTCTTAATATATTCTATTCTTCTCTTTTTTCCTTCTTCTTTTAATATATATCAGGTCAATTTTTTCTTTTTTCCTTTTAATCAAAATATATATAGTGAAAAATGCCTGTTTTCTTTTTCGACCTTTATTTATATTGATACAAAATGCCTTAAAATCGAAACAGGAAATTTTCTTCATCAATTATGACTAGTTTTTTTTTTAGAGATAATTGAATTTAATCCTACCTTTTTTTCATAAAATAATAAGCTTCCTTCTTCTCTTAATTTATTTCAACTTAATTTATGCTTTATTCTTTTTAATTGAAATATATTTAGTAAAAAGCCCCTTATTTTTGTATTTCGCCTTTACATGGACACAAATATAAATCGAAATAGGACATTATCTGACCCAATAATGACTATATTTTTAAAGATAATTTCATTTTAATCCTTCTCTTTTTGATAATATAGTAAGCTTCCTTCTTCTTTTAATATATATCAATTCAATTTTTTTGTGTATTGATACAAATATGCCTTAAAATCGAAACAGGAAATTTTCTTCATCAATTATGACTAGTTTTTTTTTTAGAGATAATTGAATTTTATTCCTTCTTCTTTCTTCATAAAATAATAAGCACCCTTCTTCTCTTAATTTATATAAATTTAAATTATTCTTTATGATTTTTATTTTAAATTTATTTAGGGAAAAGCCCCTTTTTTGTATTTCGCCATTTACTAGGGTACAAATATGCCTGTAAATCGAACTAGGACATTTTCTTAACTAATTATGACTAATTTTTTAGAGATAATTTAATTTTAATCGGTCCCTTTTTCATAATATAATTAGCTTCCTTTGTATTGATCCAAATAAGCCTGAAAATACCCAATGACTTGTTTTCTTTTATAGATAATTGTACTTTATTCTATTCTTTTTTCATAACATAATTAGCTTCCTTCTCTTCATATATATCAATTTAATTTTTTCTTTGTTTCTTTTATTCAAAATAGGAAATTTTCTTACCCCAATTATGAATAGTTTTTAAGAGATAATTGAATATTAATCTTTATATCGATCTAAATATGCCTGAAAATCGAAAAAAGAAATAATCTTACCCAAATATGACTAGTTTTTTAGAGATAATGGAATTTTATTCTTCTCTTTTTTCCTTCTATTAATGTATATCAATTCAATTTTTTCTTTTTTCTTTTTTATGGAAATTTTTTTAGAGATAATTGAATTTTAATCCTTCTCCATTTTCATAATATTATTAGCTTCGTTCTTCTCTAAATATATATCATTTTAATTTATTCTCTTTTCCTTTTTTCTTTTTTAACAACATATAACTAGTGAAAAGCCCTTTTGTTTCTTTTACCAAATATGCCAGAAAATCGAAATCAGAAATAATTTTACCCAATTATGACTAGTTTTTTTTTAAGTTTTCCTTTTTTCTTTTAATCAACATATATATATTGATCCAAATATGCCTGAATATCGAATTAAGAAATAATACCCAATTATGACTGGTTTTTTTTAGAGATAATTGAATTTTAATTCTTCACTTTTTTTTTCTAATTTTTATAAAAATATGCAGTGAATATGCCTAAATAAGTTAAAGCGAGAGGAAATTCCACCACCACCGACCTTGACCGCTGCTCATATATTTATATATACATGTGTTTATATACTTATAAATTTCTTTTGTAATATTTAGCAACAGCGATCCTAATCGTCGTGTACATTCAAAATAATGTTGGTGAATTTCTCCTTCCACTTAATTTCTTTATGTGCTTTAAACTAGTTATCGTACATTCATTATAATAACTTCGAATTAAAAATTTCTTTTTGGGAACAGTATTTTTTTTGTAAATCAAAGTATACCTATCTTTCTATTAATTGGCATCATGCTCAAAATATTGAATAATGCGTGAATAAATGAATTATATTAGCTTATTTGATATGATATCCTAATTCCTTAATTTTTTTCTGTCAAGTAATGGATGTAAGTGCAGTAGGGAAAGGAAAAAACCACGACCAGTCCGACGAGCTATTGTCCGAGCATTAGCAAGAAGTGCGAAACTCCAATCCCTATGCACCCGGTTAGGCAACAGCTACGGCCGTTCGTTTTATTTTGGTTGATGGCCAAACGAAAGACAAAAACTGAACCCGAACCTCTCCTCCATACATATATGGCGCCCAACGTGGGGCCCTAGCAAGAACATAAAATACCTAGTGCACAACAGTCTTCAATCGAAACTCGAAGTTATATATACCACTACCACTACCACTACTACCTATTATTTTTGAATTACCCTGTTAGCCCCCTTACTCGGGAAAATACGTAGTGTTCAGACAGTAGTTAGTTTTAGGAATATGCAATAGTAATTCAGGCATTGCTGGATTAGTCGACCACAATTAATTACTAGTTCTAAAAATCCAAATCAGAAATAGATTCCAGTAAAATAAAAAGTACAAATTCAACTAATCAGATTTGCTTAGGGATTGTAAGCGATAACATGAGGGAAAAAGACAGATAGAATAAATAAGCAAGACTAAATCATATAAGTCCTATTTAGTTTTATTTATTGTTTGGAAACAAGCAATAGTTTGCATTCATTATGGCAGTGAGACGAAGCACAGAGAGTTGCAGCGATTAACGCGCAAGATCCATTTTGTGGCATTTGCCATGAGCAATTGCAAGCAGCATATCTGCGACTAGTCCTTGTCAACACTGCTTTCACGATGTTTCCATAAGCAATGCACTAAAGACAACCCCAAAATGTCCAGTATGTGACGCAGACTGCAACCCAGGGCAATTAATATTTATGAACAATACACTGGCAGCGGAGTTACACTCAGCTGGTAATACTTTACCTTGCCAAGATGGTTCGTCTACTAAAGGTATCAGGAGAGGTCACCGATTCGGAAAAAGGCGAGGAACCACGCCCAAGCGAAGTAAGCAAACTAGGTCTAAGAATCGTAATCATAGACAATATTTAGGTTGTTGCATGCCTGCAGCATGGAAATAAGTCCGTAGACAATGGTCCAAATGTAGAGACAATTAACTATATTAACGAAGCTCTACAAGCTCAGCAAAGGACTTTAATAGCAGAACTCAATAATGTTATTAAAGCTTCTGTTGAACAATCACTGCAAGAGAAGTTGGCAACATAAAATGTGCGAAGTGAGCGAGCTGAATCAACACGCACTAGATTAGTTCAGTCTCCAAAGGGATTAGGTGCTGATACTCTCCCTAAATCGTGCCCAGAATTCTGATATACCCCTAGACTGCGGATCATACAGCCCAAGGAGGTAGCAATCGATCAAACTCAAGTTTGAGTTCAGAAAAAGCAGCTAGCATTATGCAAACCTGGCGACTTAAATTTGACCGTTCGAAAGACTCTATGCAGATAGAGGAATTCTTGTATCGAATTCGTTCATTAACGGCTCAAAATTTGAACGGCGACTATAGGCTCCTTTGTGACAATCTGCATTTTCTTTTCTTCGGAAAAGCCAATGACTGGTTTTGGAGCTTCCACAAGAAAAACACACAGTATACCTGGTTGGCTTTCTGTACAGATTTCCGACTTAGATTCGAGGACGTCAAAGACGACTTTGACTTATGGGAACTAATTAGGAAAAGACGCCAGAAAGATCAGGAGACATTTGATGATTTTCAATCAGCCATTGAAGGCTTGGTTAGCTAGTTATCTAACGAAATAAGCGAAGACAAGCTTGTAGACCTATTAAAACGCAATGCGAGAACAGCGCACAGGTACGAACTATTGCATTTAAAGATTAAAACTCGAGCAGAATTAAGAAGTTAAGAAACATGAAAGTTTCTGTACAGAAACTGACTCGTTTCCCAATCGATCCAAATACGGTAGAGGTAATGTCTCTGAGTTACTGGAACATATAGAAGATAATATAGAAATATAGAAGATAATATTTAAGAAATACAGAACCACAAAATAATGTGCTGGAATTGCGATTCGATGACTGCATGGGCGAGAAGCGTATATTCTGCTACGGTTGCGGTGCTAAAAATATTTTTAAGCCTAGTTGTAGCAAATGCAATCCTTTGGGAAGCCGGAAGCGGGATGCGCAGACCAACCCCAATTTGACGCATCCCACAAAAGAATAAAGTCTTTGCCAGTTATCCAGTCATATGGTAGTTCGGAGCAATCAACTCCAAATACTATATTTACAACTAATACGGCAAACACATGTTAAGTCGCAGAGGCTGCAACTCAAACTGATATTGAAAATAAATACGTACCGTACCATATTAGAGTAAACCACTAACTTGACACACGAAGACGAATTTTTATCAGCATAGAACCCATCGAATTTATCAGTCGGCCAAAAACGCTCTACTATTCGACTTAGGAAATTCTGGAAAAATATTAAGTGTCTTCGTAAGAAGCTCGTTGAATCAGTGTTTATGAGCTCAGATAACCGCTTGTACACTGAGTTAAGCCTAGAGGGAGAAAAATATGTAGCATTATTAGATTCCTGAGCGACGATAAGTTGCCTTGGTAATGTTGCAGCTAAGTCACTGTTGTCACATCCCAAAGCCCGCAAATGCTCTGGATCAATCCGAACAGCTAATAACGCTATTTGCCCAGTGGTAGGTTATACCAGATTTGAAACAAGATGTTTACTTAGGCATACATTTTTGGTTAACGAATTTAATTCGTCCTGATAAGTCCGTAAATGAATTAGACAACAATAACGAACACGATAGCTAATGAAACAGGTAAATGCATCGGTACTTTTCATCACAAAGATATACAAACTAGTAACAAGTCCTAACTCAATAGTTATTATAGTTATATCAGTTTATGTCCCGCTAGCCAGTAGCGCTGCATAAACTGTGGTGTAGTGGCTGCTTTGCAATCCCCAAACGAATCTGCTTGTTGATCAGCTGCTTCTAGTTTGGTTACTGCTTTACCGACCGCACTGGAAGCCAATTCGTTTATTCGTTTATTACACAGCTGAGGACATGCGCAAGCGAACAGGGCGAATAGAGGAAAAAAGGTGATAAGATCAGGCCATAGTACCATTTTAAAGTATAATCGCGTGATGTAGAGCTTTTGAAAGCTTCCTTATTTTTTTTTGTCTTTGGGAAGTAGTAAAGACTAAAAGTACAGCTCAGCATGTCATTTAAATTTGAAGCGCGGGCGAGTTAAGTTCATACCATTTTTTTTCCTTGCAAATAATTTTCGCAAAAGAAGTCGAAGACCAAGATTGAAAGTGTGGTACAGTTTGGAAGTGTTCTTTTGGTACGCTAATAGAAACCAAAAAGAACAACATCTAGCCTCGGAAAACGGCGTCAAGCGGGTGAAACGGTTACTACTTATGCAGCACCATCGGGGGCCGCATGCACTAAGCATATAGCGTAACTTGCAGAGAGTAACGAAGGAGCTGAGTCTGTATTACCTTTGGTGTACCCTTTCGCTTGCTAAGAAGCCATTGCCAATTATTCCATTAATTATTTAACGTTGCCAAGATAGACGGTTAATAGATCCTTAGTTTTATTTTATTTCCCCCTAATTTTTTTTTCTAATTTTTGTAAAAATATGCAGTGAATATGCCTAAATAAGTTAAAGCGAGAGGAAATTCCACCACCACCGACCTTGACCGCTGCTCATATATTTATATATACATGTGTTTATATACTTACAAATTTCTTTTGTAATATTTAGCAACAGCGATTCTAATCGTCGTATACATTGGGCCCATCGTCTGCTTCGAAGGATATCGCGTGAGTAAGAATTTAAAACAACGCTTTTAAGTATATATATTTATATACACATATGAACATTTAAGTGCAGCTTAATTTAGCAAGACGGTAAATTAATTACTATCTGTCAAGTCTCAAAATAATGTTGGTGAATTTCTCCTTCCACTTAATTTCCTTATGTGCTTTAAACTAGTTATCGTACATTCATTATATTAACTTTGAATTAAAAATTTTTTTTTTGGGAACTAATTGGCCTTTTTAAAATAAAAAATAAACAATGCGTGAATAAATGAATTATATTAGCTTATTTGATATGATATCCTAATTCCTTAATTTTTTTCTGTCAAGTAATGGATGTAAGTGCAGTAGGGAAAGGAAAAAACCACGACCAGTCCGACGAGCTATTGTCCGAGCATTAGCAAGAAGTGCGAAACTCCAATCCCTATGCACCCGGTTAGGCAACAGCCACGGCCGTTCGTTTTATTTTGGTTGATGGCCAAACGAAAGACAAAAACCCGAACCTCTCCTCCATACATATATGGCGCCCAACGTGGGGCCCTAGCAAGAACATAAAATACCTAGTGCACAACAGTCTTCAATCGAAACTCGAAGTTATATATACCACTACCACTACCACTACTACCTATTATTTTTGAATTACCCTGTTAGCCCCCTTACTCGGGAAAATACGTAGTGTTCAGACAGTAGTTAGTTTTAGGAATATGCAATAGTAATTCAGGCATTGCTGGATTAGTCGACCACAATTAATTACTAGTTCTAAAAATCCAAATCAGAAATAGATTCCAGTAAAATAAATAGTACAAATTCAACTAATCAGATTTGCTTAGGGATTGTAAGCGATAAAATGAGGGAAAAAGACAGATAGAATAAATAAGCAAGACTAAATCATATAAGTCCTATTTAGTTTTATTTATTGTTTGGAAACAAGCAATAGTTTGCATTCATTATGGCAGTGAGACGAAGCACAGAGAGTTGCAGCGATTAACGCGCAAGATCCATTTTGTGGCATTTGCCATGAGCAATTGCAAGCAGAATCTGCGACTAGTCCTTGTCAACACTGCTTTCACGATGTTTCCATAAGCAATGCACTAAAGACAACCCCAAAATGTCCAGTATGTGACGCAGACTGCAACCCAGGGCAACTAATATTTATGAACAATACACTGGCAGCGGAGTTACACTCAGCTGGTAATACTTTACCTTGCCAAGATGGTTCGACTACTAAAGGTATCAGGAGAGGTCACCGATCGGAAAAGGGCGAGGAACCACGCCCAAGCGAAGTAAGCAAACTAGGTCTAAGAATCGTAATCATAGACAATATTTAGGTTGTTGCATGTCAATGGAAATAAGTCCGTAGACAATGGTCCAAATGTAGAGACAATTAACTATATTAACGAAGCTCTACAAGCTCAGCAAAGGACTTTAATAGCAGAACTCAATAATGTTATTAAAGCTTCTGTTGAACAATCACTGCAAGAGAAGTTGGCAACATAAAATGTGCGAAGTGAGCGAGCTGAATCAACACGCACTAGATTAGTTCAGTCTCCAAAGGGATTAGGTGCTGATACTCTCCCTAAATGTGCCCAGAATTCTGATATACCCCTAGACTGCGGATCATACAGCCCCGGAGCTAGCAATCGATCAAACTCAAGTTTGAGTTCAGAAAAAGCAGCTAGCATTATGCAAACCTGGCGACTTAAATTTGACCGTTCGAAAGACTCTATGCAGATAGAGGAATTCTTGTATCGAATTCGTTCATTAACGGCTCAAAATTTGAACGGCGACTATAGGCTCCTTTGTGACAATCTGCATTTTCTTTTCTTCGGAAAAGCCAATGACTGGTTTTGGAGCTTCCACAAGAAAAACACACAGTATACCTGGTTGGCTTTCTGTACAGATTTCCGACTTAGATTCGAGGACGTCAAAGACGACTTTGACTTATGGGAACTAATTAGGAAAAGACGCCAGAAAGATCAGGAGACATTTGATGATTTTCAATCAGCCATTGAAGGCTTGGTTAGCTAGTTATCTAACGAAATAAGCGAAGACAAGCTTGTAGACCTATTAAAACGCAATGCGAGAACAGCGCACAGGTACGAACTATTGCATTTAAAGATTAAAACTCGAGCAGCATTAAGAAGTTAAGAAACATGAAAGTTTCTGTACAGAAACTGACTCGTTTCCCAATCGATCCAAATACGGTAGAGGTAATGTCTCTGAGTTACTGGAACATATAGAAGATAATATAGAAATATAGAAGATAATATTTAAGAAATACAGAACCACAAAATAATGTGCTGGAATTGCGATTCGATGACTGCATGGGCGAGAAGCGTATATTCTGCTACGGTTGCGGTGCTAAAAATATTTTTAAGCCTAGTTGTAGCAAATGCAATCCTTTGGGAAGCCGGAAGCGGGATGCGCAGACCAACCCCAATTTGACGCATCCCACAAAAGAATAAAGTCTTTGCCAGTTATCCAGTCATATGGTAGTTCGGAGCAATCAACTCCAAATACTATATTTACAACTAATATGGCAAACACATGTTAAGTCGCAGAGGCTGCAACTCAAACTGATATTGAAAATAAATACGTACCGTACCATATTAGAGTAAACCACTAACTTGACACACGAAGACGAATTTTTATCAGCATAGAACCCATCGAATTTATCAGTCGGCCAAAAACGCTCTACTATTCGACTTAGGAAATTCTGGAAAAATATTAAGTGTCTTCGTAAGAAGCTCGTTGAATCAGTGTTTATGAGCTCAGATAACCGCTTGTACACTGAGTTAAGCCTAGAGGGAGAAAAATATGTAGCATTATTAGATTCCTGAGCGACGATAAGTTGCCTTGGTAATGTTGCAGCTAAGTCACTGTTGTCACATCCCAAAGCCCGCAAATGCTCTGGATCAATCCGAACAGCTAATAACGCTATTTGCCCAGTGGTAGGTTATACCAGATTTGAAACAAGATGTTTACTTAGGCATACATTTTTGGTTAACGAATTTAATTCGTCCTGATAAGTCCGTAAATGAATTAGACAACAATAACGAACACGATAGCTAATGAAACAGGTAAATGCATCGGTACTTTTCATCACAAAGATATACAAACTAGTAACAAGTCCTAACTCAATAGTTATTATAGTTATATCAGTTTATGTCCCGCTAGCCAGTAGCGCTGCATAAACTGTGGTGTAGTGGCTGCTTTGCAATCCCCAAACGAATCTGCTTGTTGATCAGCTCTTCTAGTTTGGTTACTGCTTTACCGACCGCACTGGAAGCCAATTCGTTTATTCGTTTATTACACAGCTGAGGACATGCGCAACCGAACAGGGCGAATAGAGGAAAAAAGGTGATAAGGCCATAGTACCATTTTAAAGTATAATCGCGTGATGTAGAGCTTTTGAAAGCTTCCTTATTTTTTTTTGTCTTTGGGAAGTAGTAAAGACTAAAAGTACAGCTCAGCATGTCATTTATATTTGAAGCGCGGGCGAGTTAAGTTCATACCATTTTTTTTCCTTGCAAATAATTTTCGCAAAAGAAGTCGAAGACCAAGATTGAAAGTGTGGTACAGTTTGGAAGTGTTCTTTTGGTACGCTAATAGAAACCAAAAACCTTCATAACAACCCGACCCAATAACCTAATTGTGATTCGGGGTGACCCTTCAAGAAAAGGTATTTATATGTGCTAGTGTTGAGACTTAGAAGTAATTAAGGCTTTCACAGTTTTCGTGCCTACTCTGTTGGCTAGAGCCGTTCCACTCGTCAGTAGCTTACTGACAAAGAGCAGCGGGAATATTTAGACGTGCTAGTCGGCGCTAACAGAAGGGGAGATCGGACCAGACAAGGGCAACACCAAGAGCACGTGTCGCACTTAGCAACCCAGTAGGACCAATTTGGTTGCTATTTAACTTATCAGCTGCGGTCTTGCGAAGAACAACATCTAGCCTCGGAAAACGGCGTCAACGGCTACTTTTTTTTTAGAGATAATTGAATTTGAATCCAACTCGTTTTTCATAAAATAATTAGCTTTCTTCTTCTTTTAATTTATATCAATTTCATTTATTCTTCTTTCTTTATTCCAATTTTTTTTTTTCACCCTTTATTTTGATCCATAAATGCCTGAAAATCGAAATAGATATTTTCTTACCCAATTATGACTAATCTCTTACAGATAATCAAATTTTATTCTTCTCTTTTTCCATACAATAATTAGCTTCTTTTATTTCTAAGTATATATTTACATAAGATCAGGCCATAGTACCATTTTAAAGTATAATCGCGTGATGTAGAGTTTTTGAAAGCTTCCTTATTTTTTTTTGTCTTTTGGAAGTAGTAAAGGCTAAAAGTACAGCATGTCATTCACCATGTCATTTATATTTAAAGCGCGGGCGAGTTAAGTTCATACCATTTTTTTTCTTTGCAAATAATTTTCGCAAAGACCAAGATTGCAAGTGTGGTACAGTTTGGAAGTGTTCTTTTAGTACGCTAATAGAAACCAAAAACCTTCATAACAACCCGACCCAATAACCTAATTGTGATTCGGGGTGACCCTTCAAGAAAAGGTATTTATATGTGCTAGTGTTGAGACTTAGAAGTAATTAAGGCTTTCACAGTTTTCGTGCCTACTCTGTTGGCTAGAGCCGTTCCACTCGTCAGTAGCTTACTGACAAAGAGCAGCGGGAATATTTAGACGTGCTAGTCGGCGCTAACAGAAGGGGAGATCGGATCAGACAAGGGCAACACCAAGAGCACGTGTCGCACTTAGCAACCCAGTAGGACCAATTTGGTTGCTATTTTACTTATCAGCTGCGGTCTTGCGAAGAACAACATCTAGCCTCGGAAAACGGCGTCAAGCGGGTGAAACGCTTACTACTTATGCAGCACCATCGGGGGCCGCATGCACTAAGCATATAGCGTAACTTGCAGAGAGTAACGAAGGAGCTGAGTCTGTATTACCTTTGGTGTACCCTTTCGCTTGCTAAGAAGCCATTGCCAATTATTCCATTAATTATTTAACGTTGCCAAGATAGACGGTTAATAGATCCTTAGTTTTATTTTATTTCCCCCTAATTTTTTTTTCTAATTTTTGTAAAAATATGCAGTGAATATGCCTAAATAAGTTAAAGCGAGAGGAAATTCCACCACCACCGACCTTGACCGCTGCTCATATATTTATATATACATGTGTTTATATACTTACAAATTTCTTTTGTAATATTTAGCAACAGCGATTCTAATCGTCGTATACATTGGGCCCATCGTCTGCTTCGAAGGATATCGCGTGAGTAAGAATTTAAAACAACGCTTTTAAGTATATATATTTATATACACATATGAACATTTAAGTGCAGCTTAATTTAGCAAGACGGTAAATTAATTACTATCTGTCAAGTCTCAAAATAATGTTGGTGAATTTCTCCTTCCACTTAATTTCCTTATGTGCTTTAAACTAGTTATCGTACATTCATTATATTAACTTTGAATTAAAAATTTTTTTTTTGGGAACTAATTGGCCTTTTTAAAAAAAAAGATAAACAATGCGTGAATAAATGAATTATATTAGCTTATTTGATATGATATCCTAATTCCTTAATTTTTGTTTCTGTCAAGGGAAATAGGGACTAGCATCCACCTTCCATTTTTCTTGTTGTTGCTTGTCATGGTAGGGAGGGTAGAGAGAAAGAGAGACGATCAACATCTTAGTTCTCTCACTTAAGCGAAATTGAATAGTTTGAATTTGGATGATCGGTCGGAACACATTAATGGGACACATATTAGAATCTTGTAATTTTTTTTTATTATGGATTTCTAAAATCAATAAATTTTTGTATTATTTTTTTGATCGCACTTAAACTATGTGTTTAATGCAAGTGCAGAAGGGAAAGGAAAAAACCCCGACCAATCCGACGAGCTATTGTCCGAGCATTAGCAAGAAGTGCGAACCTCCAATCCCTATGCACCCGGTAACGCAACAGCCACGGCCAAACGAAAGGCTTTATGCTATTCTTATTCTTAAGTATACCATTGTCTGTCGCTTACGATCTATCGAACAATGTAGACGCACAGATGCGTAATAAAAAGAAAATACCATTGAATCCGCTACAGTTTCCTTATTAGTTCCCCGATAGAAAATCATATACCCAACATAGTCAAAATATATTTAGTGAAAATCCCCTTTTTTAATTTTCGGCCTTTTTATCCATACTAATATGCCTGAAAATCGAACAAATTCAATTTGTCGCAGAACTCCATCGAGCTTGCTGTTCCACTCCCTTCCTGCTTGTTTTAGCCCAAAGATTGCCTTCTTCAGCAATAGGACCTTGTTTTAAGTAAATGGTGTCTGCCAGGTCACTATTTAGGTATGCTGTGCACAGGTCCATCTGGTGCATATGCAGCTTAAGCTCAGCAGCCAGAGCTAGAATAAAACGTACACTCTGCAGTCTGCATACAGGCGAAAACGTTTCAGTAAAATTCACAACATATTTCTGTGCACATCCCTTCGCTACAAGCCGTGTCTTGTATCGCTCTATTTGACCATCCGCTCCTCGTTTGACGTTGTAAGCCCATTTACAGCCAATTGCGCGTTGATCTTTTGGCAATTCCTCAATTTGCCACGTTCAACATCAGAGAGTCGTACTCTCTGTTCATTGCGTCACGCCACAATGCAGCTTCGGAACAGCTATGGCCTCCTCGTAGGATGTAGGGATTGGTAGGTCGCGGCCTTCCACAGCTCCAAGAATATTATATAGCTTTTTGGGACTTCCACGCTTTCCAGTGCGAAGAATTTTGGGTCTACCTGGTCCCAAACGTAGTTCCTCGTCTGCACCTACGAAATTTTCGCTACTGCTGTCATTTTTTATGCCGACGTTAACTTCGTCGTCTGAGCCATTGCCATTATTTAACCCGAAGTTGGCTTCGTCGTCTGAGCCACTGCCATTATTTTAGCCGACGTTGGCTTTGTCGTCTGAGGCACTGCCATTATTTAAGCCGACGTTGGCTTCGTCGAATGAGCCATCCATGTCGATGCCAGCGCTCGATTGACCCTCAGTTTCCTTTGCACACGTTGGCAAAACGGCTCCAGTATCGCCCTGCTGATTGTCGCATTGCTCATTGCACAGCACATGCCTCTTCTCAACCACTTGTCCAGTGCTCGGATTATTCAGACGATATCCTTTTGAATCTATTGCATATCCGACCATACGGTATTCGTGTCCCTTGGCACTGAATTTGCTTAGCCGCTTACCCTTTTCCAAAGCCACTGCAATGGAACCAAAAACTTTAAAATTTCAAATTGAAGGTTTTTTACCATTCTATGCTTCCGTGGGCGTCATATTTGTAAGCGTACTCGTGGGTGATCGGTTCCGCAAATATACCGCTGTAGATATCGCTTCTGCCCATAAAGACTCCTTTAAGCCAGAATGTACTAGCAGGCATCGTGACATTTCAACTAAGGTACGGTTTGCCCTCTCTGCCACGCCGTTTTGCTGTGCTGTATATGGTATCGTCAATTGCGGTGCTATACCGTTAGTATATATTTACATCATTTTCTAATTTTTCCTTTATTCCTTTTAGTCAAAATTTATTTAGTGAAAATTGAAAATTGAAAATTGATATATATAGTGAAAAAAAGGCCTTTTCTTCTATTTCCCCCTTTACATTGATACAAATATGCCTGATAATCGAAATAGGACATTTTTTTACCTAATTATGACTAGTTTTTTTTTAGAGATAATTGAATTTTAATTGTTTTCTTTTTTCATGAAATAATTAGCTTCCTTCTTCTTTTAACATATATCAATTCAATTTGTTATGTTTTCTTTTTAATCAAAATATATATAGTGAAAAATGCCGTTTTTCTTTTTCGCCCTTAACATTGATACAAATATGCCTGAAAATCGAAATAGAAGATTTTCTTACCCAATTATGAGGAACTTTTTAGAGATAATTGAATTCTATTCTTCTCTTTTCCCTTTAATCAAAATATATATAGTGACAAATGCCTTTTTTCTTTTTCGCCCTTTATATAGGTACATTTTCTTACCTAATTATGACTAGTTTTTTTTAGAGGTAATTGAATTTGAATCTTTCTCCATTTTCATAATATAATTAGCTTCGTTCTTCTCTAAGTAAATATCAATTTAGATTTTTCTCATTTCCTTTTTTTCTATTTAAGCAACATGTATCTAGTGAAAAGACCTTTTTTTTCTTTAAAGCCCTTAATATTTATCCAAATATCCTTGAAAATCGAATTTAGAAATAATTTTACCCAATTATGACTAATTTTTAGAGATAATTGGATTTTAATCCTTCTCTTTTTTCATAATATAGTTAACTTTCTTCATCTTTTAATATATATCAATTCAGTTTTTTCCTTTACTCTTTTTAATCAAAATATATTTAGTGAAAAACACCTTTTTTTTCGGCCTTTGTATTAATAAAAATATGCCTGAAAATCAAAATGGGTAATTTTCTTACCTAATTATGACTAGTTTTTAAGAGATAATTGAATATTAATCTTCATATTGATCTAAATATGCCTGAAAATCGAAATAAGAAAATATCTTACCCAATTATGACTAGTATTTTAGAGATAATGGAATTTTATTCTTCTCTTTTTTCCTTCTATTATTGTATATCAATTCAATTTTTTCTTTTTCCTTTTAATCAAAATATATATATTGAAAAATGCCTTTTGTTGTTTTAAAGTTTTCCTTTTTCCTTTTAATCAACATATATCTAGTGAAAAGCATCTTTTTTCTTTTACGCCCCATATATTGATCCAAGTATGCCTGATAATTGAATTTTAATTCTTCTCTTTTTTCATCAAATAATTAGCTTCCTTCTTCTTTTAATGTATAACAATTCAATTTCTTATGTTTTCCTTTTAATATAAATATATATAGTAAAAAATGCCGTTTTTCTTTTTCGCCCTTAACATTGATACAAATATGCCTGAAAATCGAAATAGAAGATTTTCTTACCTAATTATGACGAACATTTTAGAGATAATTGAATTCTATTCTTCTCTTTTTTCCTTCTTCTTTTAATATATATCAAGTCAATTTTTTCTTTTTTCCTTTTAATCAAATTATATATAGTGAAAAATACCTTTTGTCTTTTTCGCCCTTTATATTGATACAAAAAGCCTTAAAAGCGAAATATGATATTTTCTTTATCAATTATGGCTACTTTTTTTTTAGAGATAATTGAATTTGAATCCAACTCGTTTTTCATAAAATAATTAGCTTTCTTCTTCTTTTAATTTATATCAATTTCATTTATTCTTCTTTCTTTATTCCAATTTTTTTTTTTCACCCTTTATTTTGATCCATAAATGCCTGAAAATCGAAATAGATATTTTCTTACCCAATTATGACTAATCTCTTACAGATAATCAAATTTTATTCTTCTCTTTTTCCATACAATAATTAGCTTCTTTTATTTCTAAGTATATATTTACATAAGATCAGGCCATAGTACCATTTTAAAGTATAATCGCGTGATGTAGAGTTTTTGAAAGCTTCCTTATTTTTTTTTGTCTTTTGGAAGTAGTAAAGGCTAAAAGTACAGCATGTCATTCAGCATGTCATTTATATTTAAAGCGCGGTATTATCAAGAAAAGGTATTTATATGTGCTAGTGTTGAGACTTAGAAGTAATTAAGGCTTTCACAGTTTTCGTGCCTACTCTGTTGGCTAGAGCCGTTCCACTCGTCAGTAGCTTACTGACAAAGAGCAGCGGGAATATTTAGACGTGCTAGTCGGCGCTAACAGAAGGGGAGATCGGATCAGACAAGGGCAACACCAAGAGCACGTGTCGCACTTAGCAACCCAGTAGGACCAATTTGGTTGCTATTTTACTTATCAGCTGCGGTCTTGCGAAGAACAACATCTAGCCTCGGAAAACGGCGTCAAGCGGGTGAAACGCTTACTACTTATGCAGCACCATCGGGGGCCGCATGCACTAAGCATATAGCGTAACTTGCAGAGAGTAACGAAGGAGCTGAGTCTGTATTACCTTTGGTGTACCCTTTCGCTTGCTAAGAAGCCATTGCCAATTATTCCATTAATTATTTAACGTTGCCAAGATAGACGGTTAATAGATCCTTAGTTTTATTTTATTTCCCCCTAATTTTTTTTTCTAATTTTTGTAAAAATATGCAGTGAATATGCCTAAATAAGTTAAAGCGAGAGGAAATTCCACCACCACCGACCTTGACCGCTGCTCATATATTTATATATACATGTGTTTATATACTTATAAATTTCTTTTGTAATATTTAGAAACAGCGATTCTAATCGTCGTATACATTGGGCCCATCGTCTGCTTCGAAGGATATCGCGTGAGTAAGAATTTAAAACAACGCTTTTAAGTATATATATTTATATACTCATATGAACATTTAAGTGCAGCTTAATTTAGCAAGACGGTAAATTAATTACTATCTGTCAAGTCTCAAAATAATGTTGGTGAATTTCTCCTTCCACTTAATTTCCTTATGTGCTTTAAACTAGTTATCGTACATTCATTATATTAACTTTGAATTAAAAATTTTTTTTTTGGGAACTAATTGGCCTTTTTAAAAAAAAAATAAACAATGCGTGAATAAATGAATTATATTAGCTTATTTGATATGATATCCTAATTCCTTAATTTTTTTCTGTCAAGTAATGGATGTAAGTGCAGTAGGGAAAGGAAAAAACCACGACCAGTCCGACGAGCTATTGTCCGAGCATTAGCAAGAAGTGCGAAACTCCAATCCCTATGCACCCGGTTAGGCAACAGCCACGGCCGTTCGTTTTATTTTGGTTGATGGCCAAACGAAAGACAAAAACCCGAACCTCTCCTCCATGCATATATGGCGCCCAACGTGGGGCCCTAGCAAGAACATAAAATACCTAGTGCACAACAGTCTTCAATCGAAACTCGAAGTTATATATACCACTACCACTACCACTACTACCTATTATTTTTGAATTACCCTGTTAGCCCCCTTACTCGGGAAAATACGTAGTGTTCAGACAGTAGTTAGTTTTAGGAATATGCAATAGTAATTCAGGCATTGCTGGATTAGTCGACCACAATTAATTACTAGTTCTAAAAATCCAAATCAGAAATAGATTCCAGTAAAATAAATAGTACAAATTCAACTAATCAGATTTGCTTAGGGATTGTAAGCGATAACATGAGGGAAAAAGACAGATAGAATAAATAAGCAAGACTTAATCATATAAGTCCTATTTAGTTTTATTTATTGTTTGGAAACAAGCAATAGTTTGCATTCATTATGGCAGTGAGACGAAACACAGAGAGTTGCAGCGATTAACGCGCAAGATCCATTTTGTGGCATTTGCCATGAGCAATTGCAAGCAGAATCTGCGACTAGTCCTTGTCAACACTGCTTTCACGATGTTTCCATAAGCAATGCACTAAAGACAACCCCAAAATGTCCAGTATGTGACGCAGACTGCAACCCAGGGCAATTAATATTTATGAACAATACACTGGCAGCGGAGTTACACTCAGCTGGTAATACTTTACCTTGCCAAGATGGTTCGACTACTAAAGGTATCAGGAGAGGTCACCGATGGGAAAAGGGCGAGGAACCACGCCCAAGCGAAGTAAGCAAACTAGGTCTAAGAATCGTAATCATAGACAATATTTAGGTTGTTGCATGTCAAATGTAGAGACAATTAACTATATTAACGAAGCTCTACAAGCTCAGCAAAGGACTTTAATAGCAGAACTCAATAATGTTATTAAAGCTTCTGTTGAACAATCACTGCAAGAGAAGTTGGCAACATAAAATGTGCGAAGTGAGCGAGCTGAATCAACACGCACTAGATTAGTTCAGTCTCCAAAGGGATTAGGTGCTGATACTCTCCCTAAATGTGCCCAGAATTCTGATATACCCCTAGACTGCGGATCATACAGCCCCGGAGCTAGCAATCGATCAAACTCAAGTTTGAGTTCAGAAAAAGCAGCTAGCATTATGCAAACCTGGCGACTTAAATTTGACCGTTCGAAAGACTCTATGCAGATAGAGGAATTCTTGTATCGAATTCGTTCATTAACGGCTCAAAATTTGAACGGCGACTATAGGCTCCTTTGTGACAATCTGCATTTTCTTTTCTTCGGAAAAGCCAATGACTGGTTTTGGAGCTTCCACAAGAAAAACACACAGTATACCTGGTTGGCTTTCTGTACAGATTTCCGACTTAGATTCGAGGACGTCAAAGACGACTTTGACTTATGGGAACTAATTAGGAAAAGACGCCAGAAAGATCAGGAGACATTTGATGATTTTCAATCAGCCATTGAAGGCTTGGTTAGCTAGTTATCTAACGAAATAAGCGAAGACAAGCTTGTAGACCTATTAAAACGCAATGCGAGAACAGCGCACAGGTACGAACTATTGCATTTAAAGATTAAAACTCGAGCAGAACTAAGAAGTTAAGAAACATGAAAGTTTCTGTACAGAAACTGACTCGTTTCCCAATCGATCCAAATACGGTAGAGGTAATGTCTCTGAGTTACTGGAACATATAGAAGATAATATAGAAATATAGAAGATAATATTTAAGAAATACAGAACCACAAAATAATGTGCTGGAATTGCGATTCGATGACTGCATGGGCGAGAAGCGTATATTCTGCTACGGTTGCGGTGCTAAAAATATTTTTAAGCCTAGTTGTAGCAAATGCAATCCTTTGGGAAGCCGGAAGCGGGATGCGCAGACCAACCCCAATTTGACGCATCCCACAAAAGAATAAAGTCTTTGCCAGTTATCCAGTCATATGGTAGTTCGGAGCAATCAACTCCAAATACTATATTTACAACTAATATGGCAAACACATGTTAAGTCGCAGAGGCTGCAACTCAAACTGATATTGAAAATAAATACGTACCGTACCATATTAGAGTAAACCACTAACTTGACACACGAAGACGAATTTTTATCAGCATAGAACCCATCGAATTTATCAGTCGGCCAAAAACGCTCTACTATTCGACTTAGGAAATTCTGGAAAAAATTAAGTGTCTTCGTAAGAAGCTCGTTGAATCAGTGTTTATGAGCTCAGATAACCGCTTGTACACTGAGTTAAGCCTAGAGGGAGAAAAATATGTAGCATTATTATATTCCTGAGCGACGATAAGTTGCCTTGGTAATGTTGGATCAATCTGGAACAGCTAATAACGCTATTTGCCCAGTGGTAGGTTATACCAGATTTGAAACAAGATGTTTACTTAGGCATACATTTTTGGTTAACGAATTTAATTCGTCCTGATAAGTCCGTAAATGAATTAGACAACAATAACGAACACGATAGCTAATGAAACAGGTAAATGCATCGGTACTTTTCATCACAAAGATATACAAACTAGTAACAAGTCCTAACTCAATAGTTATTATAGTTATATCAGTTTATGTCCCGCTAGCCAGTAGCGCTGCATAAACTGTGGTGTAGTGGCTGCTTTGCAATCCCCAAACGAATCTGCTTGTTGATCAGCTCTTCTAGTTTGGTTACTGCTTTACCGACCGCACTGGAAGCCAATTCGTTTATTCGTTTATTACACAGCTGAGGACATGCGCAACCGAACAGGGCGAATAGAGGAAAAAGGTGATAAGATCAGGCCATAGTACCATTTTAAAGTATAATCGCGTGATGTAGAGCTTTTGAAAGCTTCCTTATTTTTTTTTGTCTTTGGGAAGTAGTAAAGACTAAAAGTACAGCTCAGCATGTCATTTATATTTGAAGCGCGGGCGAGTTAAGTTCATACCATTTTTTTTCCTTGCAAATAATTTTCGCAAAAGAAGTCGAAGACCAAGATTGAAAGTGTGGTACAGTTTGGAAGTGTTCTTTTGGTACGCTAATAGAAACCAAAAACCTTCATAACAACCCGACCCAATAACCTAATTGTGATTCGGGGTGACCCTTCAAGAAAAGGTATTTATATGTGCTAGTGTTGAGACTTAGAAGTAATTAAGGCTTTCACAGTTTTCGTGCCTACTCTGTTGGCTAGAGCCGTTCCACTCGTCAGTAGCTTACTGACAAAGAGCAGCGGGAATATTTAGACGTGCTAGTCGGCGCTAACAGAAGGGGAGATCGGACCAGACAAGGGCAACACCAAGAGCACGTGTCGCACTTAGCAACCCATTAGGACCAATTTGGTTACTATTTTACTTATCAGCTGCGGTCTTGCGAAGAACAACATCTAGCCTCGGAAAACGGCGTCAAGCGGGTGAAACGCTTACTACTTATGCAGCACCATCGTGGGCCGCATGCACTAAGCATATAGCGTAACTTGCAGAGAGTAACGAAGGAGCTGAGTCTGTATTACCTTTGGTGTACCCTTTCGCTTGCTAAGAAGCCATTGCCAATTATTCCATTAATTATTTAACGTTGCCAAGATAGACGGTTAATAGATCCTTAGTTTTATTTTATTTCCCCCTAATTTTTTTTTCTAATTTTTGTAAAAATATGCAGTGAATATGCCTAAATAAGTTAAAGCGAGAGGAAATTCCACCACCACCGACCTTGACCGCTGCTCATATATTTATATATACATGTGTTTATATACTTACAAATTTCTTTTGTAATATTTAGCAACAGCGATTCTAATCGTCGTATACATTGGGCCCATCGTCTGCTTCGAAGGATATCGCGTGAGTAAGAATTTAAAACAACGCTTTTAAGTATATATATTTATATACACATATGAACATTTAAGTGCAGCTTAATTTAGCAAGACGGTAAATTAATTACTATCTGTCAAGTCTCAAAATAATGTTGGTGAATTTCTCCTTCCACTTAATTTCCTTATGTGCTTTAAACTAGTTATCGTACATTCATTATATTAACTTTGAATTAAAAATTTTTTTTTTGGGAACTAATTGGCCTTTTTAAAAAAAAAGATAAACAATGCGTGAATAAATGAATTATATTAGCTTATTTGATATGATATCCTAATTCCTTAATTTTTGTTTCTGTCAAGGGAAATAGGGACTAGCATCCACCTTCCATTTTTCTTGTTGTTGCTTGTCATGGTAGGGAGGGTAGAGAGAAAGAGAGACGATCAACATCTTAGTTCTCTCACTTAAGCGAAATTGAATAGTTTGAATTTGGATGATCGGTCGGAACACATTAATGGGACACATATTAGAATCTTGTAATTTTTTTTTATTATGGATTTCTAAAATCAATAAATTTTTGTATTATTTTTTTGATCGCACTTAAACTATGTGTTTAATGCAAGTGCAGAAGGGAAAGGAAAAAACCCCGACCAATCCGACGAGCTATTGTCCGAGCATTAGCAAGAAGTGCGAACCTCCAATCCCTATGCACCCGGTAACGCAACAGCTACGGCCAAACGAAAGGCTTTGTGCTATTCTTATTCTTAAGTATACCATTGTCTGTCGCTTACGATCTATCGAACAATGTAGACGCACAGATGCGTAATAAAAAGAAAATACCATTGAATCCGCTACAGTTTCCTTATTAGTTCCCCGATAGAAAATCATATACCCAACATAGTCAAAATATATTTAGTGAAAATCCCCTTTTTTAATTTTCGGCCTTTTTATCCATACTAATATGCCTGAAAATCGAACAAATTCAATTTGTCGCAGAACTCCATCGAGCTTGCTGTTCCATTCCCTTCCTGCTTGTTTTAGCCCAAAGATTGCCTTCTTCAGCAATAGGACCTTGTTTTAAGTAAATGGTGTCTGCCAGGTCACTATTTAGGTATGCTGTGCACAGGTCCATCTGGTGCATATGCAGCTTAAGCTCAGCAGCCAGAGCTAGAATAAAACGTACACTCTGCAGTCTGCATACAGGCGAAAACGTTTCAGTAAAATTCACAACATATTTCTGTGCACATCCCTTCGCTACAAGCCGTGTCTCGCTCTATTTGACCATCCGCTCCTCGTTTGACGTTGTAAGCCCATTTACAGCCAATTGCGCGTTGATCTTTTGGCAATTCCTCAATTTGCCACGTTCAACATCAGAGAGTCGTACTCTCTGTTCATTGCGTCACGCCACAATGCAGCTTCGGAACAGCTATGGCCTCCTCGTAGGATGTAGGCATTGGTATGTCGCGGCCTTCCACAGCTCCAAGAATATTATATGGCTTTTTGGGACTTCCACGCTTTCCAGTGCGAAGAATTTTGGGTCTACCTGGTCCCAAACGTAGTTCCTCGTCTGCACCTACGAAATTTTCGCTACTGCTGTCATTTTTTATGCCGACGTTAACTTCGTCGTCTGAGCCATTGCCATTATTTAACCCGAAGTTGGCTTCGTCGTCTGAGCCACTGCCATTATTTTAGCCGACGTTGGCTTTGTCGTCTGAGGCACTGCCATTATTTAAGCCGACGTTGGCTTCGTCGAATGAGCCATCCATGTCGATGCCAGCGCTCGATTGACCCTCAGTTTCCTTTGCACACGTTGGCAAAACGGCTCCAGTATCGCCCTGCTGATTGCCGCATTGCTCATTGCACAGCACATGCCTCTTCTCAACCACTTGTCCAGTGCTCGGATTATTCAGACGATATCCTTTTGAATCTATTGCATATCCGACCATACGGTATTCGTGTCCCTTGGCACTGAATTTGCTTAGCCGCTTACCCTTTTCCAAAGCCACTGCAATGGAACCAAAAACTTTAAAATTTCAAATTGAAGGTTTTTTACCATTCTATGCTTCCGTGGGCGTCATATTTGTAAGCGTACTCGTGGGTGATCGGTTCCGCAAATATACCGCTGTAGATATCGCTTCTGCCCATAAAGACTCCTTTAAGCCAGAATGTACTAGCAGGCATCGTGACATTTCAACTAAGGTACGGTTTGCCCTCTCTGCCACGCCGTTTTGCTGTGCTGTATATGGTATCGTCAATTGCGGTGCTATACCGTTAGTATCTATTTACATAATTTTCTAATTTTTTTTCCTTTTAGTCAAAATTTATTTAGTGAAAATTGAAAATTGAAAATTGATATATATAGTGAAAAGGTCTTTTCTTCTATTTCCCCCTTTACATTGATACAAATATGCATGATAATCGAAATAGGACATTTTTTTACCTAATTATGACTAGTTTTTTTTTAGAGATAATTGAATATTAATCCTTCCCTTTTTCATAATATAGTTAGCTTCCTTCTTCTCTAAATATATATCAATTTAATATTTTCTTTTTTCATTGTAAGCAACATATATTAAGTGAAAAGCCCCGTTTTTCTTTTAAATTCAATATTAAATCCAAATATGCATAAATATCGATATTAGATACCTGCATTTCACGAATTGTCATGCTGGCCCAACAACACTCGTGCCTCTTCTTCGCTCGTCTCCGAGCGCTCCGCCCATGTTCATAGCACTTTTTGTTTGCTTCGCCTCCAAAGCCGGTCACTTAGAACTAGTATCTGACTTATCCACTAATACATTTTTAATGGCTTTTTAAAGGTTCGTCGGCCGTCGAGGAGTCCCACAGACCGTCAATTGCGACAACGCGACTAACTTCGTAGGAGCAAGTCGAGGAAGAGCTGGAATCAAGGAAGAGGCGGACGCAATTCGCAAATTCGCATCAAAAAGCGGATACGAATTTGCGCTCATACCGCCAAGAGCTACGCACTTCGGGGGTCTGTGGGAGACAGGTGTGAAGTCTGCAAAGCACCTACTCCTACGGACGGTAGGCAGCCTGCTACTAACGGCCTATGAGCTGCAGACGACTCTTGTCGCAGTGGAAGCCTTCCTCAATTCCAGTCCCCTGGGAGCAATAAGCGAGAACCCAAGCGATGGCGAGGCTCTAACGCCAGGCCACCTACTGGTGGGAGGCCCATTGAGGGCATGTGCTCGGACTCCAAGAGCAAAGCAAGTGGCACCGTTGCCTGCCAAACGTCGTCGTGGGAGAGCTGGTGGTCGTCGCCGAGGACAATGTGCCGCCCAGCAGTTCTGATCGGCAGAGTGACGGCAGTGCACGCAGGAGAGGACGGCGTCGTTAGAGTGGCCGATCCACAAGTTGGCTCGGCTACCCATGGAATGAAGCCCCCAAACGCTTCATGGTGGCCGGTGTTGGCGCAGATCCGCGCATTGAGTTTAAAAATGAATTTTAAAAACATAAAGTCTAGTGTAAGTTAGGTTTAGAGTGGAGCGAGAGCGCAATTAAGCTTAATCACTCGCTTTGGAGCGAATTCGCCTCGCTTCGCCGCCTTAGAGTAATGTATGCTTTTTTTTT
>NW_026997538.1:0-32808 GCF_035044405.1 Drosophila montana
TGTGAGCGCTGGAGCGACCTCGCCACTGATAAGAGCAGCATCGTCTTCTTATCTTGTAATACGTGCTCTGCGATGCAACTGCTTAAATTTCGCTCTTAAGATTATTTACATTAGGCTGGCGCTCTTCGCTGTAACGATCATTTATTGCCCTAACATTACCTTTTGCGAAGGCCTCGATGCTGTGCGTCGAGTCTAGTTAAGTTCGTTCGCTTCGTGCATTTGGTACGTATCGGCCACTTGCATTATAAAAACATATTAATTTGTCGCAATTATCGCTTAGCTAAAATCGACACGAACCAATTCGGGTTTGCTTGTCATTGTTAAACTACTGTTCTTAAATAATAAGCACAGACAAATTCGGGTCTGCCTGTTTATCGTAACTTATAATAAATATATAAATAAATTGGATCACACATAATAAAATAAAGTTGTTTATTTTTATCCGTGAAAGTTAAAGCTCAATAGCGCAACGGAGGCCATCTATGATATCTGCCGTCGTAACTTGGACATTGAACGTCCCACATACTGAGTGATTTGAGAGTGAGTGTAATGCTAAAAAACGAGGTGGCTTACAAAATAAAGTGAAAAAGAATAGCGCACTTAAGATGGCTGCTATATACAAAAACGCCAACACCCGCATGGTCGACAGCTCAGAAGCTACAAACTGAGCTCGAAATGCAAGCCGGTATGCAGGAAATCAGCCAATTCAAAGCGGCACCGTGGGAAAACATCTTTGAACAAGTTTCATTTGATAATTTCAAACAAATAAAATATGAAGTTCATTAAGAATAGCGCTACTCAACCCGGTGACACTAATAAAAAAAAAACCTATATTGGACATACTGGGTGAGTAGAGAGTGAATGTAATGCTAAAAAAACGAGGTGGCTTACAAAATAAAGTGAAAAAAGAATAGCGAACTTAAGATGGCTACTATATACAAAAACGCCAACACCCGCATGGTCAACAGCTCAGAAGCTAGAAAATTGAACTCGAAATGCCGGTATGCAGAAAATCAACCCAAAAAGCGAAAACGACTACGCACACTATAACTCCCCTAACACTAACTGATACCCCAATATATGCTTTCGACAGAGTGATAGTGGACACCATTGGTCCACTACCAAGATCGGAAAATGGCAACGAATATGTAGTTACTCTCATATGTGACTTAACTAAATATTTTGTTGCTATACCGGTTGCAAATAAAAGCGCAAATACTGTCGCTTAAGCTTTATTTGAATCTTTAATTCTGTAGTACTGTCCAATAAAGACGTTCATTACGGACATGGGAACAGAATAAAAAATTCAATAATTAGTGATTTGTGCAAATATTTAAAGATTTAAAACATAACATCTACCGCACACCACTGGAACAGTCGAAAGAAGTCATAGAACTTTTAATGAATACTTACGATTATACATATCAGTCGATAAAACTGATTGGGACGTATGGCTTCAATATTTCGTTTACTGTTTCAACACGACTTCCTCTATGGCACATACTTATTGTCCATATGAGCTAGTATTTGGCAAAACAAATAACTTACCAAAACAATGCAATAGTAAAGATAGCATAGAAACAATTTATAATATAGATGATTACGCTAAAGAAAGTAAATTTAGATTAGAGGTAGCATATAAAAGAGCTATGAATATGCTTGAAGAGCATAAGAAAAAGAATAAAGAAATATATAATTTAAAGACAAAAAACATGTAATTATCAATAAGAGATATTGGCTTTTTTTTAAAAATTAAATAGGAATAGGATAAATTAGATTTTAAATATAAGGTAGAAAACATAGAACAATGGGATAAAATAATGATTTCAAATAATAAAAAATAAGAAACAAACCGTACATAAGGATAGATTAAAAATATATCATTCATAACAAACTTTATCAATCATTAAGCAAATTACAAGTATATATATCAAATTAGCATTTACAAGAATCAAAAATGAACATATAAAAAAAAAAAAAAATTTTGTTATATTACAAAAATACATACAAGTTTTTAGCTTATTGTACAATTTTAAATAAATATAAATACACTAGATTACGTTATTTTTCAAAAGGAGGGAGATATGGTATGCGCACATATCAAATGCTCACTGTAGTCAAGTTCAGTAAAAATAATACACATATATATACAACTTATAAGTACAAACACACTGCAGCACTTTGTTGCAGTGTTTACACCAAGTTCAAGGACGAGTGATACATAATCACCCACTTATGCTCCATGTTTCATAAACACAGAGTCAGCGATCCCACGCTGACAGCCATGCATATGAATATGTATATGCTTATGTGCTCATAACATACTCTCTCTCTCTCTCTCTCTTAGCGCTGTTAACAGCAATACTCTCTCTCTTTCTTCGCGCTGTTAACAGCAATATATATTAGATATACATAATGCAGCCGCTCCGCTGCTGGCGTTACCGGCAGCGCAGCTACGAGGCCTTAGCTAAGTTAATGCTAAGACGACTTGTAACAATTCATTCAATAAAGGAACCTCATACCACAATGTTGTTCGGTTCAGCAGCTAAAAATTAGTTTAGAATTATGTTTGCATAACACATCAGTTACATCTTGCCCTGCGAGGCTTGCAATGTAACTATTTTGTTTGTTTGGCGCTTCGCGCATATCATAAAATAGCTCAATATTATTAGCTGTTAACTATCTAGCGCTTCTCGCTTTACGCTCATCGGCATTTCTTTTATCGCGCTCTTTTACCTTTGCACTTTTGTCTTAAGCGGCTAGCGCATCAATGCTAGCGACGCCGCAACTCACTCTCGTCTCGTATGTTCGTTATATCGGATTTCTTATCGATCGTTCCGTTAAAAATTGCACATTTCGCATAACTTAATTACGCTCGTTATAAGCATATAAATAAAATAAAACTTGTATGAATTTATAAGAAAAGGCTGTATTTATATAACACCATAAACTTCTCGCGACGAAGTGCTAATAAAAAAGTTTGTTAGCCAAACATTTTGGTGACCCCGACGTGATTCTTTTTACATTGTATTGTTGCATACAATTTTTCAAATTAAAGCATATATACACATACATACAGGCGCGTTGGCTCTCGCTTTCTGCATTTTGCTTGTGCTTTTATTCGCCTAACTGTTGCGCGCGCTTAAGAGTACAGTGCTGAGAATAAGTCAACTGTCAACGAACTTTCGTGTGCAGTTTTTATTCTTTTTTTTTTCTTCGGTTCTAGTGCTGAATCGCTGGCCCAGCCTACAAACAGGATGTCATTTTTAAAGCACAAGGTGGCGTCCTAGTATGAGCGGTTGCAGGCGCTACAATCTAGCCTCAACCAAACGCCCCTTGCCAATACTGATGAAATTGCATTGTCGGAAATCGGCAGTGAGCTACGCGAGGCTTTTGATGAGCTTGCAGTTACTTTTAAATCTTCGGTGCGGTTTGAAATCGCTAAGCGCAATAGAGCTCCACATTTGTGAATGAGCCTATTGCTGCTGCGTCAATGACTATATCCAGAGCGTGGCCGACCTTACCGCCAATCAAATTGCCAACGTTTTCTGGAGGTTATACGGAGTGGAGGTTTCAATGTTCACAACTGTAATCGAAAATCATCCCGAACTCACAAACATTGAAAAACTGCAGCATTTGCGGCTCTGCTTGAAGGACTCTGCGCTGGATACCATCCGATCAGAGGCTAATTATTCCATAGAATTAAATTTATTACAAAAGCGATTTGAGACCCGTCGATTAGTGTTTCAGGCACACATCGTTGAGCTGCTAGGGCTCACGAAGGTAGAGAATGGTTCCGCTGGCATGCTGGGTGAATTGTCGGATAAGTTTAATGCTCATATTCGTGCTCTCACCAGTTTGGGTAGCAAGGAGCAAATTGCTGGTTGCATCATTGTTCAGGTGTTCAGGTGTACTGCAAAAACTGGATCCTGTTACGCAGGCGAAGTGGGAAGAGAAGCTGGAGGATCCCGCCTTTGTAAATTTAATTCGCTGCAGAACCCTAGCGAGTGTGGATTATGCTATGGCAACCTATACACCGAGCAACAAAGGAAAAGCTTGACTGCGAGGAGCATTTTGTTAACAATTTCCAAAGGTTGCAAACAGGAGCAAATTCCGTGCGACTCCCTCTCAAACTCAATCTAAATCAATTAGGCGAATCTTATCAACAGGCATTTCGCAGATTTATATCGCTTGAGAGAAAGTTGCACCGTCATCCCAACCTTAAATCTCAGTATTGCGCGTTCATGCAAGAGTATATGGAGCTCGGCCATATGACTCTTGTCCCTCCGGAGTCGTTACGTCTATGCAAATATTTTCTTCCTCATCATAGCGTGCTGAAGGAACAAAGCACGAGCACCAAAATTCGTGTCGTCTTTGATGGTTCAGCTGTCACCAGCGTCACCAGCTGTCACCAACGAGCAACATTCATTTCCAATTGGTGCCAAAATTCTTCGCCGAGATTTCTTTGTAGATGACCTTATTTCCTCTCTAAAGGTTGGTTTTGCTAGGATTAATTGGACCAGTCATCGTTAGGGCCAAGATCTTTATGCAGCTTCTTTTGAAGGAAAACTTGGAGTGGGATGAGAGTCTTCCAACTTCTCTAAATACTGCAAGAACTATGCCAAACTTTCAGCAATGTCCAATTATCCACTTTCCCCGGTTGGTTTGCAGTCCAATGTGCGATATAGAAGTTCACGGTTTCTGTGACGCCAACATTACTGCGTACGGAGCTGGCAATTACGTGGTTTCAAAGGGACATCATTCGAGTTCACGTCTATTTTGCTCTAAATGTGGCGCACTTCTGTTAGCCCAATTGATGCAGGAAGTTGTAAAGTAGCTTCTTGGCCGGGGTGATGACTCAGTCTTACCCAGGTCCACTCCACAAGAAAATTGTAGTTTGCCGAGACGCGAAACTGAAAAGGGGGGTATGGAGCCGTAGGGATAACTCCGCCACAGAGTGGTTACTAATTCTGTTAAGGAAAAAGGGGAGCCGCTGGGATCGCTCCGCTGCGGTTAGGTTAGAGTCGCTCTGCGTGATGGGTGCTGCTGGGATCGCTCCGCCGCAAACGAAAGCCTGAAAATGCACATTTTCTACACAGACAACACGCAAACACCGTTTTACTCTGTATACATTCACTTTCGTTTTATTTTCTTTTTTTTATCCTTCCTAACCCTGCTGCACCGTCAATAAATCGCGGCCCCTAAATTCTGTCCTTCACGCTTGTCGGTTCCAAAGTGAAGTTGCTGATCGGCGGCAGCAGCTCACGACCCTCTTTTCGCCCTGCGGCGAAAATCATCTCTCTAAGCTTGGCTCTCTTTTACTCCAAATAATATCAACAGAGTTGCAAGTGATTCGATTGTGCTCGCAATCGGACTCTCTTAATTTAGTAAGCATACTCTAAACCGATAATTGACTTCATTTACTTCATTTTTACTCTTAACTTATGATTACAATATATAATTACTTCATCTTTTTTCTCTTAGCCTAAGATTATGATATCTTCTCTTAATCTATGATTATATATCTGCCCTTTTGTTTTATTTGTGCGCGGGCCTCATTGTGACTCCGCGTCACACCCCCCCTTTGTTGACGGCGGGTGATTATAACCTTGTGGGCATCGGTGATGGTCACCCTAAACGATGGGTTACCGTCGCATACCCAATAACGGTTTCGGCGTATGCGAGGAAGCCAACCGTACGTTGGGCGGTAGGCTCCCGTCCGTGGTGCGGACCGTCTAACCTGCCGGTGGGAAAACGTCTTCGGGGATCACCGGTCGCCACTCCTCCGTGTCACTTTCCGACGCCGCTGCGACGTCCTCGGGGTCGGGTTCCCACCCCTCGACCACTTCGAAAGCGTCCTCCAGCGCCTCCCAGTGCCGGTAGGGGTCCGGCCTCCCGACTGCGATGGGCCCTATGCGGGATGGTGACCCCGGTATCGGTGTCAGTGTCCTCGGTATGAGTGGCGGCGGCGAATCGCACCACTACTCGTCGCGCGGTCTGGGCATGAGTTGTGGCGGCGAGTCGTGCCACTCCGCGTTGCGTGGCCTCGGCACAAGTGGTGGCGGCGAGTCGTGCCCCTCCGGGTCGTCAGCTTCCGGGGACGGTGGCAGCGAGTCGTGCCGCTCCTTGTCGCGTGGCCTTGGCACAAGTGGTGGCGGCGAGTTGTGCCCCTAAGGGTCGTCAGCTTCCAGGGGCGATGGCGGCGAGTCGTGCCGCTCCTCGTCGCGTGGCCTTGGCACAAGTGGTGGCGGCGAGTCGTACCCCTCCTCCTCACGTGGCCTTGGCACAAGTGGGGGCGGCGAATCGCGCCACATCGAGTCGATGGCTTTCGGGGACGGTGGCGACGATGAGCCTCCAGACTCATAGTTAAGCGCCCATTGCCACGGTTCGTCGCTTCTATCGCTCTGCCACTCCCACTTCAGATCGAAGTCTTGGTCGCGCTCCATTTTATCTGTGGATATATGAAGTGTTATAAAGTGTTCTACTTAACTTCTACCATTTCGTTTAGCTAGGCAATGTTCGCTATACGCCTCTTCCTTTCGCCATCGCGCGCTAAACGCACGATATTGGGCGACACGATCTTCACGACCCGAAAGGGGCCGTCGAACTCCGGCGCTAGTTTTGCCGCGAATCCGTCTGCAGCCTTTGACAACTGGTGTTGGCCACACCTGCTCGTCCACTTTTGGCCGCCATTCCCTTCGTCGCAGATTGTAATGTCTTCCCTGGTCCTGGGAACCACGCTGCAAGTTATGACGGACGATGTCGAACACCTCCCTCAGACGAAGGGCTTTTCTCCTGGCGTTTGCTGAACAGTAGCGGGCCCAGGCGTAACATCGTCGTATAATGTGGCGGGGAGACGAGGTTCGCGACCCTGTACCAAGAAAGCGGGAGAAAATCCGGTCGAGTCCGCCACACTTGTATTCACCGCCAACGCTATTTCGGGTAGGACCTCGTCCCACGAGCTCTGGTGTCCTTCGATGAACTGGGCGATCATCGTCTTAACCGTCCGGTTCTTCCGCTCGGTAGGGTTTTCCTGGGGGCAGTACGGCGCCGTGTATTGCACCTCTACGCCGATCGAAGTCAAGATGGCCTTGAATGTTCGACTTGTGAACTGCACTCCGTTGTCGCATACAAATTACCGGGGGACTCTGAATCGACAAAGTTCTCGGAACGTCCTCTGTAAATGTTCCGCCGTCGCTCGCCTCAAGGGGACCAGTTCCACCCACTTGCTAAACGTATCGTAGAATACCAGCAACATAGTGTTCCCGTGCTTCGAGCGTGGTAGCGGCCCCACGAAATATGGCCCGCATAATATGGCCCATGGTTCCGTCACCTGGCGCGTCAGCATTCGTCCTGCCGGTCTCACCTGTTCCATCTTGAACTTCTGACCCACCTCGCATGTCGTGCGGCGTCCCGGAACATCCCTGGCCAGTAGTACCTCTGTGCTGGTCGGGATATCGTCTTTCCTCACCCCTTGATGCCCTGCCGTCGGGGCATTGTGGCACTCCTGCAGGACTCTCTGCCTCTGATTACTGGCGACGCACAATTTCCATGGCACATAGTCCTCGTCTTCGGCTCTGTGTCCCAGGTGGCGGTAGATTTGGCCGTTCTCGACAGCATAGTTCGGATACTTTGCGGGCTCCTTGGCGAGTCTCTCCAGCATACACGCGGTCCATCCACATGGGTGCTGCTCCTCCACGGCCTGACGACATGCCTCCAGTGGCTGTCGGGACAGTGCGTCGGCTACCACGTTCAACTTCCCCCGTCGGTACTGCACGTCGAACTGGAACTGCTGCAACTCTAAAACCCATCGAGCTATCCTTCCAGATGGAATCTCTATGGAGTTGAGCCATTTAAGTGTCATGTGGTCGGTAATGACGTCGAGCCTGTACCCCTCCAAGTAACATCTCAACTTGCGGATTGACCAAACTATAGCGATACATTCCTTCTCCGTGGCTGAGTAGTTGATCTCTGCCTTCAGAAGTTTCCTACTGGCGTAAGCGATGACTCGTTCCTCCTCGTCGATGGTCTGTGTCATGACGGCGCCGAGACCGTAATCGCTCGCATCCGTTTGCAGCACGAATTTCTTGCTGAAATCCGGGCAAGCGAGGGTCGGCGCGGTTGTGAGTCGCTCCTTGAGTTGCTCCAGCGCATCCTGCTGTTCCACGCCCCACGACTATACCTTTCCCTTCTTCAGGAGAGCGGTCATCGGCTGCACCACCGACGCAAAATTGGGGACGAAGCGTCGATACCACGAAACCCTCCCAAAGCACTGACGCAGCTCCTTGCAGTTCAGCCTCTGGATCGCGAGCACCCTTGAGAAGTCCGTCCGTATTCCTTCGCCGCTCATTACGGGTCCTAAATATACCAGATCCTTCCGGAAGAAACGGCATTTCTCTATGTTGAGCTTTAGGTTCGCTTCCCTCAGTCGTCGAAACACCTCTCTCAGGTTGGCTACGTGCTGTTCCTTGGTTGCGCCTATGACGATGATGTCGTCCAGGTAGGCGAAAGCGGGGGGCTCCACTTCCGGCCCTAAGGGCACCTTCCACAGGTATAGTCCCCGTCCTGGAACTGTGAACGCGGTATACTGCCTGCTCCCTTCCTCCATGGGTATCTGCGAATATCCTTGCTTCCCAGCTTCGATATATATATGTAGCGTACGTGGCGCTCTAAAATGTGGTTTATCCGGGGTACTGGATATGCGTCCGGAATCGAACGTGCGTTCAGTTGCCGATAGTCGATGCTCATTCGCCATTCTCCGGTCTTCTTTTTCTCAAAACCCTTCACCACTGTTAACCTCGTGACTAGCTCCCGCGGCCGTATTTCCCCCTGCGACTAGTTTTCCCGCAAGAACGATTTCTTCCGAGGCGTGAGGTTGATTCTCCTGCCCATTGGAACCAGCCACCCTCCCGAGCTTCACGCTCTTAGGTGCTGTTCTACCCGTGGGCCTCCACACCTCTACTGACTTCCGTAGTCATCTGCCCTTTTACCCTACGCCCTGTCGAGTCCACTTTACGGTTCTGCTTCTGATCCTTTCCTGGCACTCCTGGACATACCCTTATCGTCCGACCGCGCCTTCACTGGCACCCTGGACACCTCTTTATCGTCCGACCGCACCTTCACTGACACCCTGGACATACCTCGATCATTCGATCGCGCCTCCGGTCTCCACGGACCGCCACCGCCGAATCCCTTGCCTCCGGGATCGACCCGCTAAACTAACTTCCGCGTGCAGCATCCGCGCGACGTCTAATCCTGACCCGTCTGCCAGCCATATCCTCGTTTGTACTTCCATAATTTCCACGTCTTTCGCTACCTTCGCTGCGCAGGCACCACTGATGAACGATCGGGTGGCGATCCTCGCCGATCTTGATCGTCCCGACGACACGACCCCCCTCGACTCGCAAAACATCTACTGCCTCCGGTCTCCGCTGACATCGCTGCCCTATCCGCTCCCGGCCCGGACGGTACCTCTGCCCGTTTCCCTGAGCCGGTCGTCTATAGCATTCCTGGCTGGTCACCCCCCTAGTTTTGCATTGCGCACAAAAGACTACCTGCGGGCTGGGACATTCCCTCCTGAAATGCCCCTCTTGCCCGCATCGAAAACATATCGGGCGTTTCCTGACTGTTCCCTCCGTTTCCTTGCCAATCATTCGGATACCGGGCTCTTCCCTTGGCACCGGTAATACTAGCGATGAAGCTACCCTGAACGGGTCGTTTAAGCCTGTTGTCGCCTGTCCTTGCTCCTCGCCTAGATACGTGCCCATGCTATTACCTAATCGAGATCGTGAACCCGGGGGATACTGTTGACCCTGCTGTTTTACACCCTCATACTCGACCGCTAATTGTATGAGTTTCGACAGCGACGAGAAATCTTGCCTCCACACATACAATTTATACTCTGGGGCTGCGTTGTCGTACATTCTCGCGAATTCTCGCTCCGGACTGTAGCCAGCGTGGTGCATCAGCGCCCTGATGTCCACCACATACTGCTTGAATCCCTCGCCCTCTCGTTGACGGCGATCCCGGATTTCGTCTTTCAACAATTCAAAATATCGCGGGGGCAGAAAGAAATCCAAAAATCCCTCCTTAAACTCGTTGCATGACACCTCTCTTAGCCCACTTGTCATGAACCAGCGAGCGGTTTCGCCGATCATGACCTCGTTCATTGCCCGGGGCAACCTATCGGTGTCAATCTCATAAGACAGGGCCCGATCTTCGATGGCTTCCACGAAGGACAGTGGATCAGCCTACCCATCGAAGCGTATACCCCACTTCCTGACCTGTTCCGGAACGATGCAGTGCCCCCTATACTCCATGGATAAGCGCGTCTGTGTTAATGGGACGCCCTCAGTAACAAGAGGCGTCCCCGATTCCTTCGTCCTGTCGCTCGTATCACGGGCCTTGTAGTTCGGGATCGCCGGGACCTCGAGCAAGCCGGGGGTGTTCGAACGTGGGCCAGAGTCTGACTCAGACTTCGAACGTCTATCCTATTCGATTGGGTCAGGTTCGAGCTGGGCCTTGTGCTCCGGAGTCCTTGTGTATTCTCTCCAGCTCGGCTAGCCTCCAGCTCGGCTAGCCGAGCCCATATTTTGGCGATTTATTTTATTTTTAATTATTTTACTTTCATTTATTTTAATTATTTTAATTTTTAATTTATATATATTTTAAATTATTTTATTTAATCTTATTTTAGATATGTTAAATATTAATATATTTTATTTTAAATTGTTTAATTTATATTCATTTTAATTAACTTTATTTTAATTATTTTTATTTTAAATTTGTTTTATTTTAATTTGTTTAATTTATATTTATTTTCACTTATTTTAATTTTTTTTATTTTATCGAGCCAGAACACCACCATTGGCCGCACAAAAAAATATTCGCACTTCTAGTTGACCACCCTAAAAAGTGACGCAGCGTACCGGCCTCCACCCACGGTACCCTTTTGCTACACGCGTTCACTCTTTGACCATGGTTCTATGTTACTGCACTATGGTCACTTCCACTCAGTTGTTAATTAGTTATTATTAGTTTTCACTAGTTGTTGTTATATTTTGCACTGGTGATCACATGAAAAAAAATATAAGAAAAATGTTCACCCGTTTTTTTATTTCTCAGCTTAGTTTGTTCACAAAAGAAAATATTATTCGTCACTACAGCTCCAATGTTCATATTGGTCCGAATTCACTTTATTGTTCACTCCTTACGCGCTTACGGATCGCGCAAATTTCGACGCGTACCGAGCGATTTGCCCCACGGTGGGCCTTCGCAGCTGTCCCGTTAACGCGCGCTCTGCCGACTCTCGGCTTATGCGTGTGAGCGTGTACTTGTATGCGCGCACACACGCTACCGCGCTTGCAGCAAACTCGCTCGCTCAGCGAGAAGTTTTATGGTTGTCCGTTAGTTTTCGATTCTCTTCTTTGTCATTTCTCGTTGTCCCCACTTGTCTGCCTGCACGTGTGCGTTTGCTGCTGACACTCCTGTGGGACTTTCTATGCTCCTTTTTCCTATGCCGCGGGAAGCTAATTTCTCAGTTACTTTTGCCTTCCTGGTCTTAACTCACCCTGGAGGCACTTTAATGGGCTTTTAGGCCACGTTAGTGCCACTCCCCTTCACGCCTAGGGTCCCTGCTCGGGCGCCATTCGTAAAGTAGCTCCTTGGCCGGGGTAATGACTCAGTCTTACCCAGGTCCACTTTACAAGAAATTTGTAGTTTGCCGAGACGCGAAGCTGAAAAAGGGGTATGGAGCCGTAGGGATAACTCCGCCACAGAGTGGGTACTAATTCATTTAAGGAAAAAGGGACGCCACTGTGATCGCTCCGCCGCGGTTAGGTTAGAGTCGGTCTGCGTGATGGTTGCTGTGGGATCGCTCCGCCGCAAACGAAAGCCTGAAAACGCACAATTTCTACACAGACAACACGCAAACACCGTTTCTTAACTTTCCTAGCCTTGCTGCACCGTCAATTCTAGGTCATTCCTACCTAACCTGGCTGATAACGCGCGGCCCCTAAATTCAGTCCTTCGTCACGTACGCACGTCCGAGACTCACGCTTTTCGGTTCCAAAGTGAAGTTGCTGATCGGCGGCAGCAGCTCACGACCCTCTTTTTTATTTGTGAGCGGGCCTCATTGTGACTCCGCGTCACAAAGTAGCTGAAATGAAACTATTTACCGGTACATTCCATTGTTGGTCAGATTCATCAATATGTCTATCATGGATTCGAGATGACTCGTCGAAGTTCAACGTATTCGTTGCAAATCGGATAGCCACCATCTAGGAACTCACAGCGGGCTTCCAGTGGCTTTATGTTCCAACAGCCAGTAATCCAGCTGACATTCTCTCCAGAGGGGCCACTCCCAACGAGCTTATAAAGTCAAAACTTTGGACATCTGGTCCTGAATTTTTGACGGGTCCACAAGAGTGCTGGCCTGCGTCTTGTCTTCTTGAAAAACCAATACTGGAGTTACGCAAAAGAGTGCTGGTCATCACAGATCCTGCAGATAATGCCATATTAAGGTGCAAATATGTGAATTCTTTTACCGCCATTCAACGAGTATTTGTCTATGTGTACAAGTTTATCCATCGTTTTCGGCGCCCCGGACTTTTGCTCTTCGACATTCAAAAGGGTTCACTATGGGATGATATAAAGAACGTGCAATCGAGGGGCGTGGTCGCTCGTTTTAGTATAGTCTCATCATTATTTCCCTTTCAGGATGAATTTGGTATTCTTCGAGTTGGTGGGCGCCTCGAAAACTCGAACCTTCCTTATGAGGACCGTCATCCTATTATACTGCTTAGACAAAATCTAGTTACCATCGCCGTTGTCACTCACTTTCATGAGCGGAATCTCCATGCTGGACCACGAGCCTTGTTGGGAGCCATTCGTCTTCAGTATTGGGCGATTGGTGACCGTAAACCAGTTTCCAGCATAGTAAACAAATGCATCAAATGTTTCCGGAACAAGCCTCGCTTGATGGAGCACGTAATGGCTAATCGATTTGTCGAAACTCGACCATTTGATATAACTGGTGTGGACTTCTCCGGACCATTCTTCTACAATCCTGTTACTCGAAACAAAGCTCCTACAAAATGTTAAATCAGCGTGTTTATATGCTTCGCCACGAAAGCCATTCATTTGGAGTTGGTCAAGGATCTATCTACGTGTGCATTTCTCAATGCTCTAAAGGGCTTTATATGCACTCGTGGCAAGCCACGTCAGATTTGCTCTGACAATGCTATCAACTTTGTCGGCGCTAAAAACGAGTTGGTAGAGCTAAAAAATCTCTTCCTCAGTAGCTGTCATCAAGAGGCTGTGCTCCAGTTTTGTTTGGCGGACACAATTGACTGGCGTTTCATTCCACCGCGCTCCCCTCACTTTGGTGGCCTTTGGGAGGCGGCGGTTTCAAATGGCAGACTCCCAAGCCTGGTGTGGCTCTCAACGCCATCGTTCTTGCAAAGATGAGAACTTACCTTCTTTGAAATGGCCGATAGCTAGAGTGGTTGAATTAGTAAAAGAAACTGATGACATCAGACGCGTTGCAGTTCTCAATACTGCTGTCTGCTTCCCCTTAGCGATCCTGTTAAAACTCAATCGTTCAACGGGGGTAGTATGTTCGGTTCAGCAGCTAAAAATTAAAATAGAATTATGTTTGCATAACATTTCAGTTACATCTTACCCTGCGAGGCAAGCAATGTAACTATTTTGTTTGTTTGGCGCTTCTCGCATATCATAAAATAGCTCAATATTACTAGCTGTTAACTATCTAGTGCTTCTTGCTTTACGCTCATCGTCATTTCTTTTATGGCGCTCTTTTACCTTTGCACTTTTGACTTAAGCGGCTAGCTCATCAATGCTAGCAACGCCGCAACTCACTCTTGTCTCATATGTTCGCTATATCGGATTTCTTATCGATCGCTCCGTTCTAAGCATATAAATAAAATAAAACTGTTGTATAAATTTATAAGATAAGGCTGTATATTTATAACACCATAAACTTCTCGCGGTTTAGTTCTAATAAAAAAGCTTGTTATCCCAACATATGTATAAATGATTTTCTTCCAACTTTATTCTGGATAGTTAATCTGCGACATAATTTTTTGCATGGCACATAATTGATATGGTATCATTATATTCGCCTTATTTGTAGTTTAATGTTTGGTTCTTTCGTATTATTAATCCAATCTAAAACTGTGTGATCTCCAAAAAGATGGGACCTGAAGTATTAAGTGGCTCAGACATTAGCTAACAATTCCTTCTTTAATGCTGTATACATAATTTCCTGCTCGTTTGAAGATCTGCTGGCATAGGTCTATGGTCTTGTGATAACACAGCGCCTATAACAATGTTGCTTGCGTCATTAGTTAATGAAAATGGTTCCTCGCAGCTTGGATAATTTAATATTGGGTTGGACATAATTAATAATTTCAATTTTTCAAATGCTGATCTGTATTCAGCATTGTTGGTGTCAATTGTTGCCCTTGTTTTAATTTTAGTGTCATTGGGTTGGCCATTTCAGATAAGCTGGGGTCACATTTTGAGTAAAAACCGCAAAGTCCTAGGAACAAATTTATCTGTTTTAGTGCTTTAAGTAGTTTTTCACTGCTTCAATTTTAATGTAGTTAGGCTTTATGCCTTCAGTGGTTAAAATATGACCTAAAAATTCTGTATACCTTTTCATAAGCTCGCATTTGTCGAGTTGTAGTTTAATATTTGCTTCTTTTACTTTACAGTACACAATATTTTCATCCTTGTATGCTAAACAATTTTTATAAATAAGGTCTTCTAAAAAACTATTATTGCGACGTTGAAATGTTTCTGAGACCCCTTTTTAACTAATATATCATTCGAGTGTATTCGTAAAAATTCTGTTCCCCTTTTTAAAACTCGCATTTGTCAGCTGTAGTTTAATATTTGCTTCTTTTACTTTAGTGTTTACGATAATTTCATCCTAAACAATTTTTCCATGCTAAACAATTTTTATAAATAAGGTCTTCTAAAAAACTATTAATGCGACGTTGAGAAGGTTCTGGGCCCCTTGTTAACAAATATATCATATGTAATGCCATTTTTTTGATGAAAGGCTGTTTTGGCATTGTCAATTGCCATTCGAAATTTTTTCTTCACCGATGAATCAGTTTTCTTTGAAACAATTACAATTGGTGATCAATTAGAAGATTTTGATTTTCGGATGATACCTTGTTGTATCATCTCTTTTATTTGTTGTTCGACATCATCATCGAAGCTATGGTTTTATGGCTCTATGGTTTTTTGTTAATTAGAAAATTTAACTCCTGGTCGTTGGACGATGGTGGATCAAGGCATTTAATTGCGGCCTTGTCCTTTAGTTCTTTTTCATATTGTATCGCATCACAAATTGAAATTTATTTACTGGTATTACATTGGTTGCGTAGTCTATTAGTGTTTTAAAGACCTGTAGAAGTCTCTTCCTCATAGAATATCAAAATTCTTAAAAAATTAGGAAGGTACAATTTTTGATGGGTGGGGCAAAGTTTGCTTGGAAATCCCTTGCCTTAATTGTACTACACCATTCATGGGACGTCATTTTAACTCTAGATGTAAATTATATTCTGTGCAATTCTGAGGTATTATATCTATATTATTATGTATATATTATTAAATTGGGGGCTTGATACATTTTTAATATATTGATGACTAGCGGGTATCACCCGGCCTTGCCCATAGCACGTATGTTATAAAATCAATGTTGTTAGAAAGCTTTGATTATTTTGAATGAATTATTTTGAAACTGATCGGACGGGAATCAAACAACTTTTATACAAATCTGACAAAACTTAAGATTCACCAAACAAATCTTTGAAAGGCATTTTCCACCGACGGAGTTGATTTATCTTATAGATCTTTGGAAATAAATTTAAACACAAAACGTCACCCACCAAATCTTCTACCCCAATTTGCACCAAGGAGGGATGGATTTTTCGAAAAGTGTGAAACACCCCTCAAATGAATTTTAACAAAGATCTTTGAAAAAGTTACATACAAACGCTTTTCGCGAGTTTTCCACACATGCGGGTGGCATTTCCCGAAACCCCGTCTTAGCCTACATCACATAAGGTAACTACAGTAAAAATTTCAGCTTCCTAGCTCTTACGTTTTGGGCTGTGCGTTGATCACCAATAAGTCAGTCAGTCAGCACAAACAGTTTTATATATAGAGATTATTTCCTTGATTCCTTCGACTATCATTATCATTTTCAATTTGCTGTGAAGATGATGTATTCTCGTAATTTATTTGATTCTTTGGTCTAGCGGACTGTGTGGTCCTTCTTCCAGAGCTACTTGATTTAACTTGGCTACAGTGGTAATGCTAAGGTTATGAAAAGGCTATCTGGGAGTTTGCGCATTTTCACATATTTTAAGGAGTGTTTTACAATGTACATAATTTTTGTTTTTTTGATTTCTTGTTGTTATTGTTTTTATTAGTTTTTTGTTTATTTTCCCCCATTTATGTATCTTTGCAGAGGGTATTATAATTTTGTCTCGAACTGTGTAAGGCATAGAAAGAGTCATCACCGACCCTATAAAGTATATATATTCTTGATTACTGATATCGATCAGTTTCAACAGCCGTGTCAATATAGCCATGTCCATCTCTCCGTCTGTCTGTTTCTATGCGAACTAGTCTGTCAGTTTTAAAGATATCGTCATAAGGCGCCCATCTTAACCAAGCTCGGCATTAACTATTTTCCTTGTTCTTTTTTGATACGAGCAAAGCATTATGAGCCCTATGTAAAAATTCGTTCTGCAATTGTAAGCACTTTTATTTTGCTTTTAGTTTTTGTAGTATTAATAGTTCTTGTTTAAATGGTTGTTGTGTTTCTACAGGTTACCGATTGCAGGGATTAAAGGATATACAATGCCCAATGAAAATAATTCACTACTGAGTATTTCAGGTTATCCAAAAGTTTAACTTTTATATGGAGACACTTATTGTTTCGTCGATTTACTAAACCTGGGATATAATATCCTTTAATAGTTCACACACCACTTTAATGTATATAAAATACACTGACCTGAAACTATATTGTTCTTTAATAGTCAACACAGGTTTCGTTGATTTACTAAACTTCGGATATAATATCCTTTAATGGTTCACAAACACACAAAACACTTTGATCTGGAACTCAATTGTTCTTTAGTGGTCAACACAGCACTTATACTTCGCTGTTATTGTTCTTTAGCGGATCTGTATTAGAGATCTAGCACCGGCGTACGAACTTTAAAAATCTCGAACACAAATGCCCTTATGCGATTTCACTTGCTCACTATAGATCCTACAGGCTGCGCCAATTGAATAGCCGCGTAATTCAGTTTAATAAAATAAAAGAATTTTATTTGAACTGATCGAAATAACTTAAGTACTTATTACCAATACATTCCCTCTGAATTCCAAAGCTTTTTTGCTTAGCATAAACTCTCTCTGAATTGTCGTCGCTACGGGAAGTCGAGCGAAAGTAATTATAGGTAGGGGACAGCAACGGCATACAGTGCACAGATATCGGTCGGATTTTGCAATACAACTTGCCTCGAGGTACGTGGTAGAGGGGCCGTAGCCAGAACGAGAAGGAAAATAAGATCGTTCAATCGTCAGTTTAGGGGTGGGGGTGCCAACCGATATATCGATAGAGTGATCGATATTTGTTTAGCTATTCGGGTGGAAGTAGCGACAACGCAGGAACAGTAGAAATGATTGATTCTCTTTCTCATAACCGAGTACATTCGTGGTTGGGCCTTGATAAGGGGATAGGCAGTTGACGTGAACCGTTCTCGCTGTGCGCTTTCCAGGCAGGTGCACCTCATAAACCAAGTCAGAGTGGCGGCGTCCCACGGTCGTCGGTTCAATCTAATTAAACTGTAATTCCGAGCATCGGCCGACTCTGCGCCTCGGAAACTATAACTAAGTCAAGTCGCAAGTACAAACTCGGAAGAGTGGGAACGTAGCTCAAAATGCACCTTGCTTACTTCTGCGGCCGCTCGCAAAGGAGTTTGGGCTGGAAAAGGAGGGTCGCGTGGAGGAGCTACGTAAGCGGCTGTCCACCTACGTGCAGGATGGCTGTCATTCAACTGAGATTTGGGCTCGGCTTGCCGAGCTGGAATCCCAGTATGCTAAAACTCTTGAGCCGCCATCTTGGGGCGTCCCAACCGACTTTGGTGGACGGCCACGGCAAAAGTCGGAACCTGACCTCAGAAGCTCCCAGTTGTACGGGCATTTGCAGGTGCCCACCTCGAGTTTGACCGTCTCGGGCGTGGAGGCAGTTCCCGCTCTCGGGGGAAATGAAGACCACCGAGCAACTGCGGTCAGCGCAGAGGTGGGGAGGTCCCCTGTTGAACCGGGTGGTGGTCTCTGCTACAGCATCCATCGGAGGCGAGGCCACTTCCCAATGTCCCGGAGCAAGTTCGGAAGTGGGGTATGAGGTACGATGGCCGATCTGACCCCCTTGGGTTCTTAGAGGACCTCGACGAGCGCGCCATCACCTATGTCATTGCCCTCGACCGAATGCCCAGGGCAATGAGCGAAGTGTTCTGTGATAGGGCTGCTCGTTGGTTTCTGAGCAGTGGGCTAAGGGATGTGCCGTGGGCTGTGTTTAGGAGGGGTTTCCTGGAGTTTTTCTTACCCCCTCGTTACTTCGAGAGGCTTGAGGACGAGATCCGGTCCCGGAGGCAGCGCGTAGGCGAAGAGTTCAAAGAATATTTGATAGAGCTGAGGGCCCTCATGCATCACGCCAGATACGAGCCGGCGCAGGAGTTGCACCGGATCTACGAGAATGCCGCCCCCGAATACAAACTCTACGTGCGACGGCAAGATTTTTCCACTTTGTCCCAGCTTACGCAGATGGCCGTGGAGTACGAGACAGTCATGAGGCAGAGGGCGGAATACTCAGGAAGCCAATCAATAAGTCAGGGGGTCTTGAGTTGGAGTAGCGCCGAATGGGCGAGGACAGCACAGTGCCCGGGGGGACACCTCAACCCGCTCCGGTCTACTTCCAGCGGGTCCGGAGCGACCGTGATGGATAGAACGATCTCCACCTCGCCAGCAGTGGCCCCTGCGGAGGTTACCCATCAGAGGATGAGCCAGGAGGCCGGAACCGGGTACGATCCGCGACGAGTGTGTCGTAGGTGCGCACAGGAGGGGCACTTCGCCAGGGAATGTCCCAATGCCCCCGTTTTATTTTGTAGGGTATGTGGAAGCCGGGGCAGAAGTAGCCCGGGCCAGGATCGGGTCGGCGTCGATACACACGGAACGCAGTAGTAGGACACCCTCTGAAGGTGGACGGTGGCCGGATCGTCGCTACGGTAGAGATTGGCGGACGAACGATGCCTGCCACGATCGATACTGGAGCCACTCGTAGCTTCATGAGTGAAGACTGCGTACGCAGGTGGACGATTCGGGGAAGAGCGGAGGAAATACAGGCACGCATCCGCCTGGCAAATGGGTCCACCCTAGAGGTAGAGAAAGCTTTGAGAATAGACGTCAGCTTAGGGGGAAAAACGATCAGCATGACGATGCTCATCATGCCCTCAATGTTGGACCACGTAATCCTGGGTATGGATTTCTTGGGTGCGATGGGCACTACAATACGCTGCGGCGAGGCGGAACTGGACCTAGAATCAGTGACGACACCGGGCGTGGGGCCAGGAACGAGCGGGGCGCCGGAGGAAGGCCTCCCAAGTTGTGAAAGTGGAGCACCTGCTCGGCTACAGAGAGAGCCGGAGGAAGGCCTCCCAAGTCATGAAAGGGGAGCAACTGCTCGGCTACAGAGAGAGCCGGAGGAAGACCTCCCAAATCATGAAAGGGGAGCACCTGCTCGGCTACAGAGGGAGCCGGAGGAAGGCCTCCCAAGTCATGAAAGGCGAGCACCTGCTCGGCTACAGAGAGAGCCGGAGGAAGGCCTCCCAAGTCATGAAAGGGGAGCACCTGCTCGGCTACAGAGAGAGCCGGAGGAAGGCCTCCCAAGTCATGAAAGGGGAGCACCTGCTCGGCTACAGAGAGAGTCGGAGAAAGGCCTCCCAGGTCATGAATGGGGAGCACCTGCTCGGCTACAGAGAGAGGATACCAAGAGGGAACCGAAGGAAGGCCTCCCAGGTCATGGAAAGGGAGCACCTGCTCGGCACCCGATGGAAAAGGTCGTGAAAAGGGAAGTGAGATCCGGCTTAAATCGAGAGCCTGCAGAGCCCGAGAGACGGCGCGTAGAGCTGCCAAGGCAGGACTACGCTGGTTACGGAAGCGGCACGGCAGAGACGTGTCCGGGAAAGGACGGAGTAGGAGCACGGGCTAGAATCCATGCGGACACGAGGGGCCAGGAGCGACTGCCAGAGTCGAGCGATCGTGGAGCTCTATCTGGAGTCGAAGCGGTGCCTGGAGGGAAGCTCAACGTCGTGGCCGAGGCACTATCAAGGCATCCTTTAGAGACCTGTCAGCAAGCAGTGGTGGCCGAGGCCCCCTGCAAGTGGGTCGCGAGTATGCGTGTCAGAATCGCCGAAGAGCCAACCAGGTTCCCAAGACATTTGGGTCACCGGACAGACGATGAGGACTACATCCCCTGGAAACTATGCGTAGGCAGTAGTCAACGCCCCGCCCCGTACTGTCCGCAAGAAAATCCCACCGAGAGGACCAACCGGACTGTAAAGACCATGATAGCGCAATTTATCGAGGGCCATCAGAGTTCATGGGACGAGCTTTTGCCCGAGATATCGCTAGTGGTCAACACCAGCGTGGCGGACTCAACAGGATTTAGTCCTGCTTTCCTGATGCAGGGCAGGGAACCTCGATTACCCGCAGCTCTGTACGATCAGGAAACTCCGGGGTCCGCAACTAGTGCGCTCGACCCTAGGACAAAGGCGGATAGGCTAAAAGAAATTTTTGATATCGTCCACAGCAACCTCCAGCGCGCGTCAATGGACCAGGGCCGGTATTACAACCTGCGAAGACGAGAGTGGCGGCCTTCGCTGGATTCGATGGTCCTATTGAGGCAGCACCAGTTGTCCAACGCAGCCGAAGGTTTCGCCGCAAAGTTGGCAACCAAATTTGACGGCCCCTACAGGGTCGTCAAAATCATGTCCCCCAATATTGTACGGCTGGTGAAATCAGGCGAGCATAAGAAGAGGGTCGCAGTTGAAACCATTCCACCAACAGACGACGGGCAACGAAGGGGAAGACCCGGGGCACATAGATGCCCACGAGTAGGCGAAGGATGAGAGCGATACCCGTCGCCCAACGAAACCATTATAATAACGTTTAGATAAGATTAACACTAACAACATTATTAAGAATAGCTAGAGTAGAATGTGAGCCGCATTGTGAGAATAGGGTACTTACAACTAAGAGAAGGATTAGATGATAAGTCGAATTTACGGATGGACCCAGAAATAGTCGTCATAAACGCCGTCGGGGAAGCGACGGTATCGTCGTCGAAGTAAGGGGGGGGTGTGAGGCGGCCACTGTGGTAGCCACCCCACAGTTCATAATTGTAGTTATAAGATGCCAAAGTATGTAAGTGTATAATTAAGGGCAAGGAGCCACGTAGCCAGCAAGGGCATAATGTAAATTTGAATTTTACCGCCGGCCGACGCTGCAACCGTGCGTTGTCGATCGGTTGCTCAACACCGTCTTTGAGAGCGCAACTTCAATTCGGCGGCGAAGAGCGAAAGCTCCGAGGCGAAGTTGCGAAAGCTCGCGGCGAAGTTGAGCAGCCGAGGCAAGCGCATGGCTCGCCGGCGAGCGGGCCGGGACTTTGGAATGAACATTAAAGGTGAGTAGAAGTGCTGGGTGAGACAAACGAAATCATAGATGGTGCAGTGGAGCGCTAGGGCTCCAGAAAACAGTGCGGCAGGGTTTAGCTTAGGATTTACGATAAGGTCGGAATAAATAACAGTGAATAAAGTGCAAACGTTGTAATTATCAAGAAAGAATTGGATTATTCTCTGTTTCCTGGTAACCCGGCTTACCTTAACATCGGAACTAACCGGTGTTCGACCTAACCTCGAACGAGGGACATGCGGTACGAGATTGTGGCCCCGGGCTCTGCAAGTCCATTGTCGAAAACTGACGGGAGCCGTGTGGTGTCGTCAAGATGTCCTCCATTCTGGGCTGCGAATAAGAGTCTTTGACGGTTATGTCATTAAATCGGAGATAGTTTACGCAGAATCGAGTCGAGCCATCCATTTTTCGCACCAACACCATGGACGAAGCCCATAGGCTAATAGACGGACGGATTACGCACCTCATCTGCATGTCCGTTGTTAGTCGTTAAACCTTTGCTTTTTGCGACTGCGCAACTCGACGAGGAGGTTGGAGTGGCTGGTATCTATAGTGTGACAGGCCAGGCTGGAGCTTCCAGAATCATCATCGCGCTGGGCGAATATGTGCTCGTATCTCTAGAGTAGGTGTATCAGTTCTTCGCGCATTTCAATGGATAAATCTTGTCTCCGCCATGAATTCCAATCGAATTGTGGGGTCGTAACCATAGGGTATAGGAAGGGATGCCTCAAAAGTTTCCAGCTGACCTAAGACTGTGTACACCGGCAGTTTGCGCTTCTGAGTTCTCAAGTTTAACACGCGCAGAATGGCAGAGCCACTTCTGGTGTGCACGAGGGAACTTCCCAAAACAAGATCGTCAGGCAACTGTGAGTGAGGGTCGCGTTCCAGCATGGCTAAGGGCAGCTGATTCTGCGACGAACAGTCCCCAAGCAGGTGGGTGTCGCTGTATGGCGGGGCATTAGCAGAGACCGTTGAGTACAAAAAGTTAGGCGTTGCCGTGTCGGACATAAGCAGGGATGCCCAACCCCAGGCAAAATTAAGAAGGTAGCCTGGTAAACGCCCAAAAGGCTGGGTGTATTGCCTTTTACCAGTAGGAATTCGTGCTTTATTGGGCGACTAGCAATAGTTAAGCTTGTTATGGCTTGAGCGCTGACCACGAACTGTTCGGAGGATGGCCCTGTAAGGTCAGCTTACATGGTATGATGGGCAGCTGTTTCCAAATATCTCCGTAATTTAACAAAGATACAGCTGAACCCGTATCAACGACGAATTGCACTAGGCGTTTCTGCAAACAGATAAAACAATTTAAGCTTTGGACGCATATACTACCAAGTCTATCTATAGCCACTGAGACTGAGCGCGCGGCTCCGTACTTTGTGGATGACACCTCCTGGGCTCTCCGCGCGCCGACTCATGAAATAACAATACCGGGGTGGTTAAAATGCTACTTCTTGTGAAGGGGATTGAGATCCGGCAGAGGCTTTTTGGGGCTGCAGCGGGTACACGGCGAGGACGCCGGAATTGTCAGATAATGCGGGCGAATGCTCGCTGGGTTAGTTTTCGATAATTTGTGCTTTATTGGGCGACTAGCAATAGTTAAGCTTGTTATGGCTTGAGCGGTGACCACGAACTGTTCGGAGGATGGTCCTGTTAGGTCACCTTACATGGTATGATGGGCAGCTGTTACCAAAGATCTCCGTGATTTAACAAAGATACAGCTGAACCCGAATCAACGACGAATCGCACTAGGCGTTTCTGCAAACAGATAAAACAATGTAAGCTCTGGACGCATATACTACCAAGTCTATTTATAGCCACTGAGACTGAGCGCGCGGCTCCGTACTTTGTGGATGACACCTCCTGGGCTCTCCGCGCGCCGACTCATGAAATAACAATGCCGGGGTGGTTAAAATGCCACTTCTTGTGAATGGGATTGAGATCCGGCAGAGGCTTTTTGGGGCGGTAGCGGGTACACGGCGAGGGACGCCGGAATGGTCAGATAATGCGGGCGAATGCTCGCCGGGTTAGTTTTCGTTAATTGCCAACCTCAGCCCTCCGCCGGAGGCATCCAGATTGGCTCAAGCTGCTCATTATATTTTGCCGCCAGGGTCTGCTCCTTGGTGAGCAGCTCGTCCCAGGCGATCCAAGTCCATTGCAGAATCTTATAACGATTCCTGGGGGTGTGCATGCGATTACGAAACACGTGATAATCGGTATGGCTACTTACAGAAAAGTGTTGCATGGCAGCAGTCAGTGCTGCGTAGGAACGCAGCGTAGTCTCCGGCAAGGTGGTGTGGAAGCGCTGGGCGTGACAACGCAAGCTCGCGTAGAGCTTCCGGCCTCTTTTGTTCTCCGACCAGTGGTACTACTTTGCCATGTCGTCTAGAATACGCTGAAAGTCAGGCCAGGGTATTGTTCCGTCGTACACAGGAGGTGGCTCTGTATCCGGCATCTCACAACTCCTCCAAGATAGTGGTAGCTGGCTGTAAGCTTGTGACGCGCCCCAAATAGCAACGCATTTGCTGGGCGCCGCCGGTTTAAAAACAGATAAAGTTTTGCAATTTGCAAGAAAATTTATTCGTTGGATCTAGCACAATATTACACAGCTGTGGGACTATCTGGATAAAATACTACGTTAATGCTATGTTAAAAACCACCGAAATGGAACTAGAATTGTTACAGACAGACTAGACATACAATGGTTTATACAAAATTGTATTCGTAGGGGCTTAGTGCAATGTTGTATATGAATGATTATGCTAGTACAATATCTATGTCGCAATATCTGCCTTATAGTGATTTCTAATGACGATGAAATACGACCATTTAATATGTTTCTATTCATAAAGCTATAGAGAATCAGCTTCTCCAACACCTTTTCCATCGTGTCCAGGAGGCAAACCGGCCTGTATAACGATAAGTCATCGAGCGGTTTATCTGGCTTCGATAATAGAACCTTCGTGTGGAGTTTGCATATTGAGAGGAAAGTTTTTCCTTAAGGCACCCGTCGAAGATCTGTAGGAATTTTGCCGGCTGCTGGGATATGGCTAGTTTCACTGCACGGTTTGGGATTCCATCCGGAACCGGTGCCTTACTGGTCTTTAAGCTTCTGGCGATTGCCGTCACCTCGTCGACTGTGACTTCGCCGATAAGCACCGGTGTAGCTACTCTGTGACTCGATGGGGCGATTTGCGATTTGTATATATTACGTTGGGTCAGCTTAGAAAAAACGTTTCCATAATCTACATAAGCTCATTTGATTCAGTCTTTTGGTGACCGTTTTATAGGCCTTACCCCAGCGGCTTTATTCGACTCGCATAATTCCAGAAAGCATTCTGGCTTGCTCTATGGAAATGCCTTCTTTACTCTTCTTGCCCGACGGTATACTAGTTGCTCTTCGGCATACGGGTGACGCTTAAGCGTTTTCGGACTCCCACGCGTTCGTCACAGGCACGTGTTAGGCTCACCATTTCAGAGGTTCCATACTCTGCATTTCCGGGTGTATCAAGGGATTGACCTTCCAGAAAACCGTGGGGGGATTCTGGATATATCCACTTCCACATCCACATTAGATGACATTAAATTATATATATTCAATATTTTTGTTTGTTTTATTTCCATCATTTATTAATATAATTTTTTTATTATATATAATAATTCCAATTAATCTTGTATGATTAATTAAAATAAGTAAGAGGTTCTATTCGAGAGGTCCCGACTAGGGGATACCCTGAACCCATTTTTTCTCCCAACACCAAATGCAGCTCGCGCTACGCGCTCGTTTGCTTTAGTCGTAATAAAGAAAAATTAAAATAAAAAAAAATTGTTTCCTTGGTAGGGTGAGAACTCGCAACTAACCGCACCACTTGCCGCCTTAACTCAAGAGCCACACCAATAATTGAGTTTTAATGAGAAAAAAAATCAGTTAAATATCAGAACAGAAAACAATACGATCGCAATTAGAATGCTGTTGATAGAATTCAAAGCAGACGCGCCTGAATGTGTGTGTGTACATGTATACAGAAATTCTTAGAATTTGCGCTAGCTGCTGCTATAGCGTGCGCAAATAACTTTTGTGTTTCTTAACCGATTTTAATGAAATTTTCGACCGTACATCTTTTAGTAGAATAGAATATAGAATATTTGTGTATTATTATCAAAAAGTCAATTGCATACAAATTGTGGCTTTCGATATCGATTTTTATCGATTACTTGAACACGGGGCAAGGTTTTGAATATCGGAAACTCGATCGAGTGTAGTTACTAGTTACGCATTGGACCTTTTTTTGTGGTGACTAGGAGGACCTACAGATAAAATTTCAAGTCTCTAGCTCTTATAGGTTCTGAGATTTTTGCGTTCATACATACGGGCAGACGGACGGGCAGACAGACGGACATGGCTAGATCGACTCGGCTATTGATGCTGATCAAGAATATATATATGGGGTCGGAGATGCTTCCTTCTGCCTGTTACATACATTTGCACAAATACATTATACCCTTTTTACCCATTTTTAATGAGTTCGCGGTATAAAAAGAGAGGGAGTTCTCAGTTGAGAGTGATTGACGTGTTTTACTTGTGCTCCAAGATTTTCATATATTTTTGCACAATTATCCTTAAAAAGCTTTAATTACTGGTGAACTACTGTTAGTTGTTGCATTTATTGAACGCGTCAGTTCCGTGTTGTTGTTATTGTCTGTTTTGATTCTTTTGCTTTTGTGATCCCCTGTGCATACACTTGTTTGTGCGTGTGTTCGCTGTTGCATATTTCTGCTTGTGCATCACGCTCGCAAATTTTTGCTGTTGCCTTTCGCTCCGAACAATTTGTTTGTGTACAAATATTTTTTTTGAGCTTTTGCTTGCACTATTTTATGCGCTGTTTTTCGTTTCGCTCTGCTCTCTGATGATTCTGCACAGCCGCAATTTGTTAATGCATCAGCATGCTAAATGTGCAGGTCTCATTGGGCGTGATTACGACAAGATCGCTGCAATTGCCAAGAAGGGCTGCGGCGGCTTTGCGTTGGATTGCAGCGTGCCTAGATTGCAGCGACAAGCAAATTGATTTCTCCAGCATATATAAACGTAGCCGCAGCATTTGTCAGACCAAACGGCATGACGTTAAATTCATTTAGACCGGCGTCGCAAGCGAACGCCGTCGTCGTCCTTGGGTCTTTCTCCAATCCACCTGTCAGTATCCGCTCTGCAAGTCCATTGTCGAAAACTGATGGCGAACCACTGGCGAAAATGCTCATTCTTTGCTAAGGTATTGAGATCCGGCAGAGGCTTTTTGGGGCGGCGACGGACGCCGTAATGGTCAGATAATGCGGGCGAATGCTCGCCGGGTCAGTTTTGGTTAATTGCCAACTTAAGCCCTCGGAGGCTGGCCTGGTCTAGTTTTCCGCCGGAGGCATACAGCTTGGCTCAAGCTGCTCATTATATTTTGCCGCCAGGGTCTGCTCCTTGGTGAGCAGCTCGTCCCAGGCGATCCAAGTCCATTGCAGAATCTTATAACGATTCCTTGGGGTGTGCATGCGATTACGAAACACGTGATATTCGGTATGGGTACTTACAGAAATATAATATATAATATGCACCGAAATATAATTAGAATTGTTTACAGGACTAGACATGCAATGGTTTATACAAAATTGTATTCGTAGGTGCAATGTTGTATATGAATGATTATGGTAGTACAATATCTATGTCGCAATATCTTCCATATGTTGATTTCTAATGAGAATGAAATACGACCATTTAATGTCTTTTCAATTTCTGAAACTTCTGAATATGATTCTATTCATAAAGTTTACTTAGAATACCCTGTGAGGCGGCCACTGTGGTAGCCACCCCACAGTTCATAATTGTAGTTATGTTGTAGTTAGCATTAATTGTATTAGAAGAAGAGCATAGTAAATTAGGGGCAAGGAGCCACGTAGCCAGCAAGGGCATAATTTAAGTTTGAATTTAATCGCCGGCCGTCGCAGCAACCGTGCGTTGTTGATCGGTTGCTCAACACCGTCTTCGAGAGCGCAACTTCAATTCGGCGGCGAAGGGCGAAAGCTCCGAGGCGAAGTTGCGAAAGCTCGCGGCTAAGTTGAGCGGCCGAGGCAAGCGCATGGCTCGCCGGCGAGCGGGCCTGCACTTTTATAGTTACGATCTGAGTGAGTAAACGTGCATCGCGAGTGAAAACGCAGAGTGTATAGCGGAGCGCTAGGGCTCCAAGCAGTGCGGCAGTGCCCTAAGTTAGGTTGCAGAATAGGACAGTGTTTGATCAATAAGGGAAAAATAATTGAATAAAATTTTATACATTGTGATTAATGAAGGAAATTCGCTGATTCTTTTATTTTCCAATAACCCTATTTGTTCTAACATCGGAATTAGCCGATGTTCAACCTAACCTACAGTGGGAGCATGAGGTACGGGACTGTAGCCCAGGAGTGGGTATTACTGGTTAGTGTTTAGGTAGTGGAGCTGGTGCGAGGCCACGGCCCGCTAGTGTAGTTGGTGCGAGGCCGCGACCCGCTAGTGTAGTTGGTGCGAGGCCACGGCCCGATAGTATAGTTGGTGCGAGGCCACGGCCCGAAGGAAGAGCTGGTGCGAGGCCACGTCCCGGTCGTCTAGGCTTGTAGAAGTAGAGCTAGGCATGGTTTGGTCAAAATACCCGCTTCCCCTCCCCCTTAAACCCTCTTTCCCAGCGAATTTATAAATGTCTTGTAACTCGCTGGCCCTGGTAAGACTGAGAGTCGTACCCCGGCCAGTAGCTTCTTTACAAGTGGCGCCCGAGCAGTGACGTAGAGGCGTTTAGGGGCGTGACATGACGGCAGATTAAAGCCCCGCAAGCGTGCCCAAATAAAAAATAAACAACAAAAAATTGTATACATGGTATTTTTAGTCGGGCATACCCTAGAGTGAAGGTACCCTGGCGGAGGACAAGAGAATAATAATACTATATATGGGAATAGTATAAAACTAGGGTATTAGGTAGTCCAGTATATCCTAGCGAACATTTTTATACCCTGTGCTAGGCGAAGGCAGAAAAATGAACACCTGCAACATTTTAGCGACGAAAATGCTTGCAAAAATCTAGCACGCAAAGCAAAGAATCGAAAACATAACGGTCGGTCGTAAAAGTACAGCGAGCCCGCGCCAGACGGGCGAAGCCGAGACCACGCTTGCACACGGGTGCGCAAACGCGCGGCGCAGTCGACGTCGGCGTCGAAGGGCCGTTAAGGCGTCGCGACAGCCACTGTACAGTGGGACGAATTCAAATCACGCGCGGTGAAAAGTTGAATTCATGAGTACAGTTGGCTAAGGCAGTGAGGACGGATGCGTTGAATAGTGAACACGAACCAAGTGAACAATAAAACAATCAAGCAATAAACAAATAAATAAACGCGGTTTAAAAGTGAAAAGAACTTCAAGAGGATTAATAATTATTTTATTTTATTTTTATTTTTTTGTGAAGTGGCCAAAGATAATAAAAATAAATAAATAAGTGCAAATAAAAATGCAAATTATACAATTAAGTAAATGAAAGTAGAAACAAATAAAGATAAATAAATGAAATAAATAAACAATAATAAACAGAGGAATAAAATAAGGCAAAGACCAAAGTGAGAAATAACCCAAACTTAAAAAACATTAAGTGCATTTTGTTGGTTTTTTTTAATATTTGTTCTGTGGAAGTGGTCAAAATAAGATAAAGGGAGAACGGATTAAGAAAAAAAAAGGAGTTGAACTAATAAGAAACAAACAAAAGTGGATGAACAAGATCGGCATAAAAGTGACAAAGACACCATTTTAACTAAGAATAAATAAAGAGACCGACGAACCCCTGAAGCAGGGGTTTCCTAGAGTTTACTTCCTCCACGTTACTTCGAGAGGCTTGAGGACTAAATCCGGTCCCGTAGGAAGCGCGTAGGCGAAGAGTTCAAGGAGTACTTGATAGAGCTGAGGGCTCTTATGCATCACGCCAGATACGAGCCGGCACAAGAGCTGCACCGGGTGTACGAAAACGCCGCTCCGGAATACAGGCTTTATGTGCGACGGCAAGATTTCTCTACCCTATCCCAGCTAACTCAGCTGGCTGTGGAATATGAGACCGTCGTGCGGCAGAGGGCGGAATACTCAGGTAGCCAATCCATGAGCCAGGGGGTCTTGAGTTTGAATAGTGCAGAATGGGCGAGGGCGGCACAGTCCCCGGGGGGACATCTCAACCCGTTCCGGTCTACTCCCAGCGGATCCGGAACGACCGTTGTAGACAACAGGGTCCCCGCCCCACCCGCCATAGCTTATGCAGAGGTGGCCCATCAGATGATGAGCCAAAAGGCCAGGAATGGGTATGATCCGCGACTAGCATGTCGTAGGTGCGGGCAAGATGGACACTTTGCTGGGGAATATCCAAATGCCACCGTCTTATTTTAATGAGTATGTGGAGGCCGGGGCAGGAGTAGTCAGGAGTGTTGTTGCCAGAAGTATGACATCCACTGAAGGTGGACGGTGGCCGGATCGTCGCTACGGTAGAGATTGGCGGGCGAACGATGCCTGCTACCCTTGATTCAGGGGCCACTTGCAGCTTGCGTACGCAAGTGGGCGATTCGGGGGAGAGTGGAGGACATACAGGCGCGCATTCGCCTGGAAGATGGATCCACCCTAGAGGTAAGGAAGGTAGTCCAGAAGTGTCCACGTTTTCTCCACACCGAGGATTCGGAGGCAGACTTGGAAAACTTGGTATAAATGGGACGCCATAGCGCTAAAACACCTCCTATACAAATGCTCGTGCTACGGGTTCTGCCGACTGATTAGGAAGAGCGATGCAATCTGGCCATTTGGTAAAGTGGGCAGGGGGCCTAGATAGTCGGTCGCAATACGCTCGAGGGTAGCGTCAATGGAACTGGTCTGCAGACTACCGACCGTGCGTCGAGAGGGTCCTTTCCTTGCGTTACACTTCGGGCAGTGAGCGCACCAGATTGCCAAGGCCGCACTCTGCCCAATCCAGTAGGAAGGCTTCTTAAGTTTGGCCAACGTTTCTGAGTGACACCTAAGTGGCCTCAAGTGGTAGGAGTATGTGCGTTGCGAAGGGTCTACTCCTGAAAGCAGCGGGGCACTATGTCCACTGCGTCGCCTTCCTTATTCTTGGTCATCACTAAGCCTTGGTCTAAGTACAGGGTACTAAACATATGCCAATAAGCTTCAGATTCCGGGCTCTTTTCCAAGATAATACCTTTGGGAGGCCGGTCTCCTTTGCTAAGCCAAGACAAAATCATTATCAGAGTCAGATCCTCGTTTTGACGCTGGATTGACTGAATTTGCAGGAACAGGACACCTTGATTGTCGCTCTGCTCGGCTTTGTCGCCACGAGAGTCGACGATAATATCGTCTAGATAGACCAGCACCGACTTCCATGGGACACCTACGAAGAGACTGTCTATCAGCCGCTCAAAGGTAGCCCGAGCATTTGTCAGACCAAACGGCATGACGTTAAATTCATTTAGACCGGCGTCGCAAGCGAAGGCCGTCTTCGGTCTTGAGTCTTTATTCAATCCAAATGTCAGTATCCGCTCTGCAAGTCCATTGTCGAAAACTGACGGGAGCCGTGTGGTGTCGTCAAGATGTCGTCCATTCTGGGCTGCGAATAAGAGTCTTTGACGGTTATGTCAATAAATCGGAGACAGTTTACGCAGAATCGCGTCGAGCCATCCTTTTTTCGCACCAACACCACGGGCGATTCCCATAGGCTAGTAGACGGACGGATTACGCACATCATCTGCATGTCCGTTGTAAGTCGTTAAACCTTTGCTTTTTGCGACTGCGCAACTCGACGAGGAGGTTGGAGTGGCTGGTATCTATAGTGTGACAGGCCAGGCTGGAGCTTCCAGAATCATCATCGCGCTGGGCGAATATGTGCTCGTATCTCTAGAGTAGGTGTATCAGTTCTTCGCGCATTTCAATGGATAAATCTTGTGTCCGCCATGAATTCCAATCGAATTGTGGGGTCGTAACCATAGGGTAGAATGGCAGAGCCACTTCCGGGGTGCACGAGAGAACTTCCCAAAACAAGATCGTCAGGCAACTGTGAGTGAGGGTCGCGTTCCAGCATGGCTAAGGGCAGCTGATTCTGCGACGAACAGTCCCCAAGCAGGTGGGTGTCGCTGTATGGCGGGGCATTAGCAGAGACCGTTGAGTACAAAAAGTTAGGCGTTGCCGAGTCGGACATAGGCAGAGATGCCCAACCCCAGGCAAAATTTAGAGGTTACCTGGTAAACGCCCAGAAGGTTGGGTGTATTGCCTTTTACCAATAGGAATTCGGGCTTTATTGGGCGACTAGCAATAGTTAAGCTTGTTATGGCTTGAGCGCTGACCACGAACTGTTCGGAGGATGGCCCTGTAAGGTCACCTTACATGGTATGATGGGCAGCTGTTTCCAAAGATATCCGAGATTTAACAAAGATACAGCTGAACCCGTATCGCAGGAGGCGTTTCTGCATACAGATAAAACAATGTAAGCTCTGGACGCCTATAGTACCAAGTCTATATATAGCGCAGTATCTGCCGTAACACCATTCACATGGTGGTCAGCCACTGAGACTGAGCGCGCGGCTCCGTACTTTGTGAATGACACCTCCTGGGCTCTCTCCGCGCGCCGACTCATGAAATAACAATGCCGTAGTGGTTAAAATGCTACTTCTTGTGAAGGGGATTGAGATCCGGCAGAGGCTTTTTGGGGCGGCGGCGGGTACACGGCGAGGGACGCCGGAATGGTCAGATAATGCGGGCGAATGCTCGCCGGGTCAGTTTTCGTTAATTGCCAACCTAAGCCCTTGGAGGCTGGCATGGTCTAGTTTTTCGCCGGAGGCATACAGGTTGGCTCAAGCTGCTCATTATATTTTGCCGAGGGTCTGCTCCTTGGTGAGCAGTTCGTCCCAGGCGATCCAAGTCCATTGCAGAATGTTATAACGATTCCTTGGGGTGTGCATGCGATTACGAAACACGTGATATTCGGTATG
>NW_026997539.1:0-883 GCF_035044405.1 Drosophila montana
CAGTCTGTCATTCTCTCTCTGCCTGTGTGTCTTACGGTCTGCGAGTTTGTTGGTCTGCCTGTCTTTTGTCTTTCTCTCTATTTGTCTGTCTCTCTATCTGTATGTCGCCCTCTCTGTCTGTATGTCTATCTATCTGTATACCTGTCTGTATGACTGTCTGACTGCCTGCCTCTCTCTCTCTGGCTTTGTGTCTGTCTGCCTGCGATTCTGTAGTTCTTCCAGTCTGCCTTTCAGTCTTCCTATTTTAATCTATCTCTGCCGGTTTCTCTGTCTCTCTCTATTTCTGCCTGTATGTCTGTCTTGCCCGATCTATGGCGCAGTGTTGGCAAGGGTGCAAGCTAAGCATTAATGTTTAGCTTCATCCAAGCCAACTGTGGCCGCGGCCGCGCTGCGTGCATCGATATCGGTGTACGTATGCGTGACCACGGCCACACCTTTGCGCTGCTGCAGGAGCCATACGCCGATGTGGAAGGAAGGATTACGGGCTTCCCAGCCGGGATGCGCGTATTCGGAAGCCACACTGTCGAAGAAAGGAAAAGGAGCGCTGTTGTCATCATCGACGACCCAGATGCCATCTGCCTACCAGTGGAGTCGCTGACCACCGAGGCTGGAGTATGTGTGAGGGTGACGGGTAAACATGGTACAGTTTACTTGACCTCCATATACTGCCATGCTCATGCTGACTTGATGAGGATATTGAGCTACATGGATGCCGTACTGCTACTGGCTAGCAGTATTCCGGTCATTTTTAGCCTGGACGCAAACGCTGTGTCTCCCTTGTGGTTCAGCAAACGTCACGAATTCTTTCGTGGCCAGCGGAACTACAGACGAGGCGAACAGCTTGATGATAATCGAAGAGGACAGAGCGATATCGACGTCACAA
>NW_026997540.1:0-35659 GCF_035044405.1 Drosophila montana
AGCTATTTTATTTCATTTTGTTTTATTTCCGTTTATTTGAATCACGTTAATTTTAAATTTATTTTATTTTTATTTATTTTATCTTTAATTATTTTATTTTTATTTATTTCATTTTTATTTTTTTAATTTTCATTTATTTTAATTATTTTAATTTTTAATTTATATTTATTTTAAATTATTTTATTAAATTTTATTTTAGATATGTTAAAATTTCACTCATTTTATTTTAATTTGTTTAATTTATTTTTATTTTAAATTATTTTAATTAATTTTATTTAAATTATTTTTATTTGTTGTTTTATTTTATTTTAACTTGTTTAATTTATATTTATTTTCACTTATTTTAATTAATTTTATTTTATCGAGCCAGAACACCACCATTGGCCGCACTAAAGAATAGTCGCACTTTTAGTTGACCACCCTAAAAAGTGACGCTGCGTACCGGCCTCGACCCACGGTACCCTTTTGCTACACGCGTCCACTCTTTGACCGTGGTTCTATGTTACTGCACTGTGGTCACTTTCACTCAGTTGTTAAATAGTTATTATTAGTTTTCATTAGTTGTTGTTATATTTTGCACCGGTGATCGCAAGAAAAAAATATAAGAAAAACGTTCACCCTTGTTGCTCACTTTGTCTTAGATGTTCACCATTTTTTTTTTTCTACAGCTTAGTTTGTTCACAAAAAAAATATTATTCGTCACTACAGCCCCAATCTTTATATTGGGCCGAATTCACTTTATTGTTCACTTCTTTTCCCATCGCTCCTACTGATCGCGCAAATTTCGACGCGCACCGAGCGATTTGCCCCACGGTGGGCCTTCGCAGCTGTCCCGTTGACGCGCGCTCTACCGACACGCACACACGCTAGCGCGCTCTCAGCAAACTCGCTCGCTCAGCGAGAAGTTTTATGGTCGTCCGTTAGTTTTTCGAGTCTCTTCTTTGTATTTTCTTGTTGTCCCCACTTGTCTGCCTGCACGTGTGCGTTTGGTGTTGACACCCCTGTGGCTCTTTCTATGCTCCCTTTTCCTCTGCCGCGGGCAGCTAACTTCTCAGTTACTTTTGACTTTTTGGTCTTAACTCACCTTGGAGGCACTTTCATGGGCTTTTAGGCCACGTTAGTGCCACGCCCCTTCACGCCTAGGGTCCCTGCTCGGGCGCCACTTGTAAAGTAGCTAGCCCTGCTGCACCGTCAATTCTAGGTCGTTCCTACCCAACCTGGCAGCTAGCTCGCGGTTCCTAAATTCTGTCCTTCGTCACGTACGCATGTCCGAGACTCACGTCGGTTCCAAAGTGAAGTTGCTGATCGGCGGCAGCAGCTCACTACCTTCATTTCGCCCTTTGCGCCCTGCGGCGAAAATCCTCTCTCTATGCTTGGCCCTCTTTTACTCTTAATAATATCAACAGAGCAAGTGATTCGATTGTGCTTGCAATCGGATTCTCTTAATTTAGTAAGCATACTCTTAATCGATAATTGACTTCATTTACTTCAGTTTTGCTCTTAACTTATGATTACAATATATTATTACTTCATCTTTTTTTCTCGTAGCCCATTATTATGATATATTATTACTTCATTTTTTTCCGTTCCCTTAATCTATGATTATATATATGCGATTTTGCTTTATTTGTGCGCGGGCCCCATTGTGACTCCGCGTCACAATTTATTAAATTAGAATAAGATCTTAGCTGAGTAAGAGGCAAGGAGCTTAACTTAATTAAGCGTTATTGATTAAAGGGCAAGGAGCCGTAAGGCTTATTGTTCTTGTCGTGCGTATTATTAGAATAAGTGTATAGTTAAGGGCAAGGAGCTCCTCATAGCTTAAGTTTGAATTTAAACGCCGGCCGCCGAAGCAACCGTGCGTTGTCGATCGGTTGCTCAACTCCGTCGAGAGCGAAACTTCAATTCGGCGGCGAAGAGCGAAAACTCGGAGGCGAAGTTGCGAAAGCTCGAAGCTAACGAAGTTGAGCGGCCGAGTCAAGCACACGGCTCACTTGCGAGCGTGCCAGCACTTTTGGAGCGAATATCAAGGTGAGTAGACGTGTGTCGCAAGAGATAACGCGAGTCAAGAAAAACACAGAGTGTATAGCGAAGCGCTAGAGCTCCAAACAGTGCGGCAGGGTCCTAGCTTAAGAAACAGAGTATGATAGTGTTTGATAAATAAGGAGCAATACAAGTGAATAAAATGAAGTTAGAAAAGAAAGCCTGCTAGTTTTGTTTTTATTTCCTGTTAGCCTTATTCTCTAACATCGGGGCTTGCCGATGTTCAACATAGCCCTCTTCCCCCACCATGAAGTGCAGTGAATGTGGGGCGAGGCTGCTGCCCGGTGGTGAACGTGGTGCGAGGCTGCTGTCTGGTAGAGTCTGATGCGAGTCTGCTGCCCGGTAGTGTGAGCGGTGCGAGGCTACGGCCCGAGAGCGGGTTTTTTTGAGTTTGCAGTGTGGTAGTATATGCTCCCCTATACCCCCTCCGTCCCAGCAAATTAACAAGTGTCTTGTAACCTGCTGGTCCTGGTAACTCTGAGAGTTGTACCTCGGCCAGTAACTTCTTTACAGGTGGCGCCACTGCAGGAACCTAGAGGCGTTTAGGGGCGTGGCATGTTGGCGGATTAAAGCCCCGCAAGCGTGTCCAAATAAGTGTTTTCATATTAAAAAAAAAATGAAGTTGCATACATGGTATTTTTAGTCGTACATACCCTTGAATGTATGTTCCCTAACAGAGGATTGGGGAACAATACGACGTCATACATGGGTAAAGTTGCATATCTAGGGGATTACATAGTCGGGCATACCCTAACAAGCGTAATTTCATACCCTGTGTCGGACGATAAAATGAACTCCTGGAAGATTTAGGCAACAAAAATGTGTGCAAAATCGAGCACACAAAGCAGACTACAGAAAGATAACGGTCGGCCGAAAAGGTATAGCGCGCGCGCGCCAGCCGGGACCGCGGCAGTCGACGTTGGCGTCAAAGGGCCGTTAAGCCGGCGCGACAGCGACTGTACAGTGGGACGAATTCAACTCACGTTTAATAATATATAAAACGAAGTGAGCAATAAGAACAGACAAGCACAAAACAAGTTAAATGGACGCGGATTAAAAGTTAAGAAAACATCAAGTGGATTATTTATTCTTTTTATTTTTTGTAGAATGACCCAAAAAAAGTAAATAAATAAATAATAATAGGCAAAGGAAAATAATAAAGACTAAGGCAAAGACCGAAGGGAAGAATGATCGAAATTTAAAACAACATTAAGTGCGTGTCGTTTATTATTATTTTTTTGTTTTTTTTTTAAGTTTGTGAAAGAGACAAAATAAGACAAAGAAATAAGAAAATAAATAGACGGAAAAAGACAATATATATATATGTGCGAATATATATGGTCGCAAATAAATAAACACACGGAAAGCGGGAAAAAGAACATCAAGGTCATTTTTGTTGGTTTTTTTATATATTTTTTTATTTTTGTGGAGTGATCAAAAATAAAAATAAAACAAGCAACGCCGTCGCCCAGGCCTGGATCGGGTCGGCGACGACACACACGGGACTCACGAATAGGACACCCACTGAACGTGGACGGTGGCTGGATCGTCGCTACGGTGGAGATTGGCGGGCAAACGATGCCTGCCACCATCAACACGGGAACCACTCGTAGCTTCATGAGTGAAGATTGCGTACGCAAGTGGGCGATTCGGGGAAGATGGTTCCACCCTAGATGTAGGGAAGGCATTGAGATATCGCATATCGCGGAGCAGAGGATCCGACTTAAGGACGACAAGCCGCTGAAGCAGAGGTATTATCCGAAGAATCAAGAAGAAGACTGGCGAGTGGCGCAAATGAGTCGACTACCGGCAACTCAATTCGCATTCCATTCCGGATGCTTATCCTGTCCCTCGAATTTATCACATCCTGGAGCGGTTGCGTCACGCCCGGTTCATCTCCACTCTGGATTTGAAGCACGGGTACTAACAGATACCGATGGCAGCCGATAGCCGGGAATGCACGGCATTCACAGACCCCGGGAGAGGTCTTTTCCACTGGCGAGTGATGCTTTTTGGTTTACTTTCGGACTGTGCGCCGTTTCAGCGAACCATTGAGGGAGGTATTCCGCCGGTTAAGGGCGGCCAACCTCAGGCTGAATAGGAAGAAATGCAACTTCTTCAGTGAAAGGTTGGTCTACCTGGGGCATGTTATTTGTGGAAAAGGGATATGTACCAATCCGCAGAAAGTGAGGGCGATACGTAACCTTAGGGCCCCTACAAATTGTAAGGAGTTGCGGCAGTGTCTTGGATGGGTTCAAGGTACCGGCGTTTTGTTCCCAACTTCGCGACTCAGGTGCAGCCGCTAACGGCGCTGTTAAAGAAGGGGCGGAATGGGCTTGGGACGAAGAACACGAGGAGGTATTGCGGCAATTGAAAGACTGCTTGACGACTGCCCCGGTGTTGGCTGACGAGGTGGACGAGCCAGCGAACGAGGAGGAACGCCCACAGCTCGAGACGGGCGAGCGCAGTCCATCTATGCGGGAACCCAGAGCGGTAGAGGCGGAGGTAGCGAGCAACGCCCTAGTAGTCGGCCCAAAAGCCGACCAGCTCAGCCGCAGCCCAGACCCCATTGAGGAAAGGGACCCGCCAGCACCGAAGCCCACGGCGATTTACGAGCCGTTGACGGAGGACGAAGGGCACGAACCAATATTCCGCCGCCGCTTCGCCATCCACCGTCTGGAGGTAGATCCAGATTCCCAGTTTCCCCGTATAGCTCTGCGCTATCTGCCAAAAGTTCCCGAGGAGGGTAGTGGACCCCGATCTAGCCTCTCAAAACGCGGAGGGGTGAGCCCCGGAGAAAGCCCTGGCGGTAAACGACGACATATCCGCCGCCGTCGACAAACAGCCACCCGGGTTAAGCGCCGCCGAAGCGGGTGTGACGCGGAGTCACAATAGACCTACCAATATTATAAAATAAAACATACAATAACCATAGGTTAAGAGCAAACAATGGAATATAATGAAATCTGAAAAAAATTACTTATCGTTTAAGACTACATGCATTAAATTAAAGGAGGCCGATTGCAAATGAAATCGAACCACTTGCAACTCTGACTGTTAACGTTGTTGGGAGTAGAAGAGAGCGAATTGTAGAGAGAGAGGATTTTCGCCGCAGTACGAAAAAGGGCGAAAAGGGTCGTGAGCTGCTGAAACTGAGCAGCAAGATTACTTGGATTTCAGCGAGAGTAAGTACAAGACGTGCGCGTGCGACTACGGACAACCAGACTTAGGAGTATAGAAAAGGAGATAAGAAGTGACGGTGCAGCAGGGAAAGTTGAGTAGAAATAAAGTGCGAATTATAATACATTAAGTGCTTCGATGTTCACATTATTTTGTACAAGTCGGCGGTACAGACCGTATAGCGATTGTGTGTGTTTTGCAGGCTTTTTTATTCTGCGGCGGAGTGATCCCAGCAGCACCCTTCACGCTGACCTACCCTAACCAAACCGCAGCGGAGTGAGTCCTGCGGTTCCCTTCCCAAAGATATAAATCCCTCTGTGGCGGAGTCTTCCCGACATTTCTCTAAGCCCCCCTTTTCAGCTTTACGTCTCGGCAAACTACAAATTTCTTGTAGAGTGAACCTGGTAAGATTGAGTTTCACCACCCCAGCCAATTTATCACTGTACAAGTGGCGCCAAAGCAGGGACCCTAGGCATAAAGGGCGTGGCATTAACGTGGCCTTAAAGACCCCGTAAGTGCCCCCAGAGTGGATTCAGGGTCATAAATGCAGTGTTAGCTGAGAAGTTAGCTGCCCGCGGCATAGCAAGGGCAGCAGCAAACGCACACGTGCAGGCAGGCAAGTGACGGCATGAGAGAAAATAGCAAAGAAGAGACAAGAAAAACTAACGGACGGCCGTAAAACTTCTCGCTGAGCGAGCGAATTCGATCAAGCGCGCACACACTAATACACGCTCACACGCACAAGCGTGTGTCGGGACTTGGCGGAGCGCGTGCCAACGGCACAGCTGCCTGAGCCTACCGTGGGGCAAATCGTTCGGTACGCGTCGAAATTGCACTGTAAGTGAGCGCAGCTTGGTAATTGTGAAAAGTGCAAAGTGACAACGGCGTCGGCATAAGTTGAACGTTGCCTTATGATAAGTGGAGTATTTTTTTAAATACAACAACAACCAAAAAAGGAAAAACAGAAAAAAAAACAGACAAGTGCGCTAAGGTTTTTTTTGGGTTTTTTTTTGGTGCTCAAAAAAAAGGGATAATGTGAGAAAGACTAAACGGCGAAAGAGTGCAGCGAAAAGGTGTTGAAGAGTGAGGCCAGTACGCTGCGTTACTTTTTAGGGTGGCCAACTAAAGTGCGAAGTGACTTTTGTTTTGCGGCTCAGTATGAATTAAAAAACAAAATAAAATTAATTAAAAATATAAATAATCAGAATAAAATTAATTAAAAATAATGGAATTAAAACCAAAATAAAAATAATAAAATTAAAATTAATTAAAAATTAAAATAAATAAGATAAAATCAAAATTAAATAATTAAAAATAAAAATAATTGAAATTAAATCAAAATAAGATAATAAAGAATACAAATAATTGAAATGAAATCAAAATAAAAATATTTAAAAACAAAATAATTAAAGGAAAATATATAATAAAAATAGAATAACTAAAATAAAAACCGAAATAAAAAATTCGGAACCAGGCGAGCAATAAGGACAGACTAGCTTACGAAGACAGAAGTACAACCCAGATAAGGAAACGAAACTCGGAGCTCTGTCATATGTTCAACAAAGATAAGAGGTGACACGAAAAAATGGATATGGGTGAGTGTCAGAATCCAGGGGTTTTTGTGCGTTGGGTCCACTTGCGACGAAAGGAGGAGCTGGAATCAATCACTCGCGAGTTCGGGTTGAGCGTCCTAGGGCGAGTCGAAGCCTTGCTTTGCCGGTTGGCAAGTTTCGTCTCCTTGGGTTCGCACTCGGCCAAAGTATGGGCTCGGCTAGCCGAGCTAGAGGCCAAATACACCCTGACCCCCGAGCAGAAAGCCCAGCCCGAACCCGACACCGTCGAATGGGATCAGCGGTCGAAATCCGAATCGGATTCCGGCATACTTCTGTGCACTCCTGGCCTGCTCGAAGTCCCGGTGATCCCGAGCCATAAGATCCGCAATGCGGGTGGAGGCCATCGAGGATCGAGCCCTGTCATACGACATCGACCCAGACAGAATACCCAGGTCGATGAATGAGGTCATGATCGGCGAAGCAGCTCGCTGGTTTATAACGAGCTGGCTAAGGGGCGTATCATGGGATGAATTCAAGGAGGGATTCCTAGATTTCCTTTTGCCTCCGCGGTACTTTGAATTGTTAGAAGACGAAATCCGGGTTCGTCCTCAAAGAGATGGCGAAGGATTCAAACTGTTGTGGTGGACATAAGGAACATAAGATGCACCACGCTGGCTACAGATGTGATATAGTAGGATATACGACAACGCAGCCCCTGAGTATAAATTGTATGTGCGGAGACACGATTTCTCATCGCTGTCGAAGCTCATACAGCTAGCCGTCGAATACGACGAGAGACTAAGACAGCTAGGCGACGCCCGATATGCTTTCGATGAGGGCGAGAGGGGCATTTTAGAAGGGAATGTCCTAACCCTCAGGCGGTCTTTTGTATGCAATGTGGAACCAGAGAGGTGAGCAGCCATGAATGCTGTAGACGACCGGCTCAGGGAAACGGGCAGCGGCACCATCCGGACCGGGAGCGGATGGGCAGCGAAGTCAACGGAGCCTGGAACCAGTAAAGATCTTGCGAGTCGAGGGTGGTCGTGTCGTCGCGAAGGTCAGAGTCGGCGTGGAGAAATACGCGGCGACAATCGACACCGGTGCTACCCGGTCGTGAACGTGGAGATTAGGGAGGTGCAAGCTAGGATACGGCTAGCGGACGGATCAGGGTTAGAAGTTGCACGGATGGTGCACGAGAAAATCAGTTTAGCGGGGCGCACGATCGGCGTGCCGATAGTCACGACCATAGATTGTGGGGACAGCGAGCTGACGCTAGGAATGCCGGAAAAACTGGGATTCAGGGAAGGGGGTCTGGTAGTCCTGTGGAGCTGATCCCGGCGGCAAAGTTAGGGATTCGGCAGGGGCGGCAGTCCGTCCCGTGGAGAGAATCCCGGAGGCGCGGTCTGGCAATCAAGGAATGTCCAGGGCGCCAGTGGAGGCGCGGGCGGAAGCGCGGTCAGACAACCCTGGGTGGCTAGAGCGCCGATAACGGATTGGAATCAGGAGCTTAAGGATGACTCGACAAGGGTAAGTGTGAAAGGGCAGACAACGGCAGAGGTCAGTAGCGGCGGGGATTCGGGGCCTATGCGTGGATCAGCATCTAAAAGGGCGAAGCTGGGAAGGGTGGCTGGATACAACGGGCAAGAGGATCAACCTCACACCTCAGACAGAGTCGTGTTAGCAGGTGAGCTAGTCGCGGGTGAAAAGGGGGTTGAAGGGCGTGTCCCACATAGCTAGCCATCGAATTGTGATGAAGGACAACGAGCCCATCAAGCAGAGGTACTACCCAAGGTACCCGGCGATGCAGCAAGTCATCGACAAGCAAGTGGAGGAATTGCTCCGGACGGGAGCAATCGGGCCGTCCCGAAGCCCGTACAGTGTACCGATTGTACTGGTGAAAAAGAAGACCGGAGAATAGCGAATGTGCATCGACTATCGGCAGCTGAACGCACATTCGATTCCGGAGAATTTACATTTTAGAGCGCCTTAGAGCGCTGCCGCGCGCTACATATGGACGCTGGATCTGAAGCAAGGATATTGGCAGATATCCATGCAAGAAGGTAGCAGGCAGTATACCGCGTTTACGGTCCCAGGCTGGGGGCTATCCCAGTGGAAGGTTATGCCCTTCGGTCTGCACTTGACGTGCGCCACGTTCTAGAGGGCCTTGTATTCAGTGATAGGGCCGGAAATGGCCACGCTTTCGCCTATCTGGATGACATCATCGTCAAGAGGAGGATGCATTGGAACAACAGCGAAAAATTCGTGCTGCAAACGGACGCGAGCGATCATGGTCTCGGCGCCGTCCTTACACAAAACATCGACGAGGGGGAGCGAGTCATTGCATACGCCAGTAGGAAGCTCCTAAAGGCGGTAATCAACTATTCAGCCCCTGAGAAAGAATGTCTGGCTATAGATTGGTCTATCCGCAAGTTGAGGTGCTATTTGGAGGGTTATAGGTTCGACAGGCGCTCAAATGACTCAATTCAATAGAGAGTCCATCTGGAAGAATCGCTCAATGGGCCTTAGAATTACAGCAGTTCTAGTTTGACGTGCAGTACCGGCGAGGGAAGTTGAACGTGGTAGCTGACGCACTATCCCGACAGCCGTAGAGACATGTTGTCAGGCCCTGGAGGAGCAGCACCCCTGCGGATGGACCGATTGAATGCTGGGAAAACACTCTAAGGCGCCAAAGAAGTACCTGGACTACGCTGTCGAGAACGGCCAAATCTACCGCCACCTATGACACCTAGTCGACGACGAGGACTACGTACCGTGGACATAATGTGTCGTCGGCAATCAGAGGCAGAGAGTCTTGCAGGAGTTCCACAATGCCCCGACGGCGGGTCATCAAGGTGTGAGGAAGACGATATATCGGATAGCGCAGAGGTACTACTGGCCAGGAATGTTCCGAGACGCCGCGCGACATGTGAGGTGCTGCGAGGTGTGCCAAAAATGTAAAGTGGCTCTGGTGAGGCCGGCAGGACGAATGCTGACGCGCCAGGTGACGGAACCGTGGTCCATCCTATGAGCCGACTTCGAAGCATGGGAACACTATGCTGCTGGTATTTCACGATGCGTTCAGCAAGTGGGTAAAACTGGTCCTGTAAAATGAGCACTCTTTAATTAAGAAGGCCAGCACGTCAGTGCTGTATTGTATCTTTGATCAGAATGAATTTATTCAGTTTTGATAATGTGCGCTTAGCCTATGGATATACATATATACTTATGCTGTTATTCGTTAACAGCTACAAAGAGAGGGAGAGTGAGTAGCTCGCATATGCCTGTATTAGGAGAATATATTGCTCAAGCAATGCGCTCAGACGGAGCGTGGGATCTGCACCGTAAGCATAAACGGTCAGCTAGTGAGGCTAGTGAACCGCGCTGCGTAATATGAGACCGAGCCAATACATAAAGTGGCTCTGGGCTTGTTTACGCTATTATTGTTATTGTATGCAACAAAGTGCTGCATACTTTATATTTAAGTACAGGGTATTCTGTACGGGCACATACGCACTACACCTCCCTTTTTAGAGAAATAACGTAACATTATGAATTTGTAGTTATTAAATGAACTTGATTATTAAGGTTTTTTTTTTGTTTATTTTGTTTTTAATAAAAATTTGAAATTTTAAAATGTTGGAATATAAAAATACAAAAGTATTAAAAGTATACAAATTTTGTTTCAAGATACATTATGTTGTAATATTTCGTTTATTTGTATTTTTTTTATTTTTTCATTCGGTTTTTTCATATGGCCGTCATATATTTTTATTTTTTTTTTTATTTTTGTGTATTTTTTTTTTTGGAATTCGAATTCATAATGAAAATTTTGGATTATTAAGAATTAAAAATTTTTAATCTATTCTTATGAACTTTTTGTTTTTTATCTTTACTATCTTTAATAAAAATGTTGTCATTATCTTCTATTTTCTCTACTATATATGGTCCTAAATATACTGGGTCTAATTTGTGCCCTGTTTCGTTTCTTATAAGTACTTTAGTTCCTACTTTTAATTCAAAATTTTTTGTTTTTTTTTCATCATATGATAATTTCCTATTAGCCTTGGCTTTTTCTAACATAATTCTAGCTCTTTTGTATGCTATTTCTAATCTAAACTTTATTTCCTTAGAATAGTCATCTAAATTATAAATAGGATCTATGTAATTAGTATTGTTTACATCTATGAACTGTTTCGGTAGTCTGCCAAATACTAGTTCGTATGGACAATACTCATGGTGTCGTGTTGAAGCAATAAGTGAAATATTGAATCCAGACATCCCAATCAGATTTGTCTGCAGAGATGTATGAACGAATGTATTTCGTTAAAAGTTCGATGACTTCGTTCTATTGTCCCAACTGCGTGGTGGTGGTGTGCTGTTGAAATTATGTTTTTGATACCAAGGTACTTACATAAATCTTCTATAACTGAATTTTTATATTCTGTACCCGTAATGTCCGTAATGAACGTCTTCATTGGACCGAATTTCAGAATAAAATCTTCAAATATAGCTTTAGCTACGACTTTTGCACTTTTGTTTGGAATAGGTATGGCAACTAGATATTTTGTTAAGTCACATATCAGTGTAACTGCATATTCGTTGCCTTGCTCTGATTTTGGTAGTGGACCAATCGTGTCTACTATTACTCTATCAAAAGCATTGATTGGGGTTTCTGTAATTGTTAAAGGAGTTTTTGTATGTGTTGTCACTTTTGATTTTTGGCATTTCGCACAAGTTTTCACATACTTTGTAATAGTCTTGGTCATTTGGGGCCAGTAATAGTATTTCTTAATTTTTAACAAGGTACGCGTAATCCCTGTACGGCCTCCCTCTATAGGATCATCACGATATTTCGACAGTATTGCTTTTATTTGACTTTCGTCATTTTTGTCTATTTGTGTCACTTTTGTTAGTAGCTAAATATTTATTGCCCATATTTTTAAATTCATTTAATGATACAAATTCGAAAATTTGTTCATTTGGTGACAACTGTAAGTTAGCAATTTTATGTATTCCGGCTTCTGAATTATGCCTCTAAAAATTGACTCTGCGTACCGGCCTCGACCCACGGTACCCTTTTGCTACACGCGTCCACTCTTTGACCGTGGTTCTATGTTACTGCACTGTGGTCACTTTCACTCAGTTAATTAGTTATTATTAGTTTAAATTATTTGTTGTTATATTTTGCACCGGTGATCACAAGAAAAAATATAAGAAAAACGTTCACCCTTGTTACTCACTTTGTATTAGATGTTCACCATTTTTTTTCCACAGCTTAGTTTGTTCACAAAAAAAATATTATTCGTCACTACAGCTCCAATGTTTATATTGGGCCGAATTCACTTTATTGTTTACTTCTTTTCCGGTCGCGCTTACTGATCGCGCAAATTTCGACGCGTACCGAGCGATTACAACTTAACTTATGATTACAATATATTATTACTTCATCCTTTTTTTCTCGTAGCCCATTATTATGATATATTATTACTTCCTTTTTTTCCGTTCCCTTAATCTATGATTATATATATGCGTTTTTGCTTTATTTGTGCGCGGGCACCATTAGAATAAGATCTTAGCTGAGTAAGAGGCAAGGAGCCGTTAATATTATAATTAACTTAATTAAGCGTTATTGATTAAAGGGCAAGGAGCCGTAAGGCTTATTGTTCATGTTGTGCGTATTATTAGAATAAGTGTATAGTTAAGAGCAAGGCGCCCCTCATGTTTTAAGTTTGAATTTAAACGCCGGCCGCCGAAGCAACCGTGCGTTGTCGATCGGTTGCTCAACATCGTCGAGAGCGAAACTTCAATTCGGCGGCGAAGAGCGAAAACTCCCGAGGCGAAGTTGCGAAAGCTCGCAACGAAGTTGAGCGGCCGAGTCAAGCACACGGCTCACTTGCGAGCGTGCCAGCACTTTTGGAGCGAATATCAAGGTGAGTAGACGTGTGTCGCAAGAGATAACGCGAGTGAAGAAAAACACAGAGTGTATAGCTTTGTAAAATAAGGAGCAATACAAGTGAATAAAATTAAGTTAGAAAAGAAATCCTGCTAGTTTTGTTTTTATTTCCTGTTAGCCTTATTCTCTAACATCGGGGCTTGCCGATGTTCAACATAACCCTCTTCCCCCAACCTGAAGTGCAGTGAATGTGGGGCGAGGCTGCTGCCCGGTGGTGAACGTGGTACGAGGCTGCTGCCTGGTAGAGTGTGCTGCGAGGCTGCTGCCCGGTAGTGTGAGCGGTGCGAGGCTACGGCCCGAGAGCGGGTATTTTCAGTTTGCTGTCTGGAAGTGTATGCCGTGCGAGGCCATGGCCCGATAGCAGGTATTTTGAGTTTGCTGTCTGGTAGTATATGTGGTTCGAGGTGTCGGCCCGTCGTTTGCATGATCAACCCCGGCTTAGTGTGTGTGCGTACTTCATGCCCTACCCTGTAGAAATAGTAGTAGGGACCATTTGGTTGAAGGACTTACTTACTTTAAATATTGATGGATAACGGTTCACAAATTAGGTCGAGCTTTTTTGAAGCCTTCTTAACTAAATTTGGCATAGCATCGTTGTACGACCATATATTCCCCCAAGCAAATACTAGCAAGAAGTTGAATCGGTTGGTATTGGCAGCTATGCGCGCTAATATTGGTAACGAACATTCTAATTGGGATGCGAATCTCAGTGTACTAAACGGGAAAGATTATAGCCTTTTGCGTTATTTCGACCTACTAAGCAACAACACAAGAATTAATAATCCAGAAGCACTACACTGGCAAGGCAAAAAGCCAAATACAACATAAACGAGAAAGAAGGGCTATCTTCGGCACGTCGAAGATTTAATACCCTGGCCGGACGGGCAAATAAGACACCTCCATCGGTCGGTGATGCTATTAGAAAATTGTGAATTTTATCGCTTAATTTGTATTTATTTATTTTTTGTTTTTTTGTTGTTGAGTATGCGACGAATTTTCCAGCAATATTGGCCATAACAAGGCTGGTAGGGTAAGTGTTGAGGAAACACCTTGTCAAATGGACAAGGTTTTAATCTTAATTTTTATAATTTGATATATTGTTTTATTAGGAAGACAGTCGTTTTTGTCGACTATTTAATAAATAGATAAATGTTAAATGTACCTAATATTCCAATCGTTCCTTTGGTAGCTAAATAATACAGTAGTCCGAAAATAAAGAGATTATTGACTAAGACGTCTTAATAAACAAAAGACATTTGTTGGCGCAGATCCGCGCATTGAGTTTAAAAATGAATTTTTAAAACATTAAGTCTAGTGTAAGTTAGGTTTAGGGCGGAGCGAGAGCGCAATAAAGCTTTATCACTCGCTTTGGAGCGAATTTTCCTCGCTTCGCCGCCTTAGCGTAATGTATGCTTAAGTCAGTTGTCGAATTATATCAAAGCGATACGCATAGCACTCTTTCAAGCTACCACAATTTTAAATTTGTTTAATTACATAAACTAATATAATTTTTCAAGGCGCCCCCGGGTGGACTCATTTAAAAGATAATTGTGTGTGAAAAACAAACTCCAGTGGTTTAACTGCAAAGCTGTGGCTCGCGAGTGAATTAAAATTGAAAATAAAAATAATTTCGCGTCGGCCGGAAATTTAAAAAAAAAAAAAAATTATAAATCTGTCCTGCTGCCATCGTTGGGGAATGCCAAGGAAAGTAGTTTCCATGGTGGAACGTCCGGAACACCTAAAAATTGAAAGCCCAACTCTATTGGTTTGGTTGCGCTAATGAAGCCAACGCTTTCAATTCTTGACACATATGTAAAGTAGTTGAGCATAATTAAAATTTGCATGCACTTACTAACCGCTTTGGAGGTTCCTACATAAAAGTTAGTATTCGTGCGAATTAGTGCTTCTGAGCAAATGATAATTAGTGTCAAAAATTAATTTTCACTACAATTTCATTTCGCTATGCTTTGTCGTTCCCCCTTCTTGCCATCACTCGCAACCCCTATAAATTATACAGTGTCCGAGACCAAGGGCTTGTATATAAATGCAGTACAGGCATACATATACACGTACAAAGCAAGCCAGCTGCAGCCAGTTTATTTTCGTTCCGCTTTGTGCTAAGCGGTGGCTGTGCAATTGTTTTTGTACGCATTTTTCGTTGGCGCGTTTCGGTCAAGAGACGCTCGCTCTACTAGGCTTTATGGATCAGGCATATCAGTTTTTGGCCTCACATATAGATACAGCGTTAAAATATCAGACTCGAGTAGAAGCTTTTGACCCAGATAATGAGTATCGTGCCGAATTCGAAGAACTTTGTGTAACGACAAAGGCTCGTCTGAGGTCCGTTATCAAGACATTAAGTCCTGCAACGCCTATAGACATGCCCGTTGCGTCTCCACGCACATGTCTTCCGCCTCTGGCACCTCCCAAGTTTAATGGAAAATACTCCGAGTTTAAGAATTTTATTAACCTGTTCGAAACTCTTGTTTATAACGATCATGCGATCCCGAGCATAGATAAATTCAATCTGATCTGATCATCTGATCTCATGTCTTTCAGGTGAAGCTCTAGGCACTGTTAGAGCGTTTCAAGTCACCGAGGACAATTATTTAAAAGCATTGGACAGCCTAAAGAGAGTATACGACAATCTAATATTTTATGAAAATATTTCGGATCTCTTTAGCCTGCCAAAAATAACGCAGCCCTCCGCGGCATCATTGAGATCAATGATTGACACTGTCTCCGCCATTTATGGATCGCTCCTGTCAATAGGTGATGACAAAAAGATTTCTAATGCAATTCTTTATGAACAATTCGTTATGAACAAAGTTGACCCAATGACCAGACGAAAATGGGAGGATCAACTCGATCATGCAATCATTCCACTATGGAGTGATTGTGAAACAGCCTTAAATCGTAGATACCAACACCTTTCTGCTGAAGAATCAGCCAAAGCTTCGTCCGATTGCCAGAAGCCAGAGTCAAAGGCTGTTTCCAAAAACAATAATCAACGTTCGTTTCCGTGTTCTGTGGCTAGTGGAAGACACGATCAAGTTTATATTGCGGTTCCGAAGGCCATTCGATATTGAATTGCTCAGCATATGCCGCGTTATCAGTACACCAGCGGTTTGAGTTCGCTAAGGCGGCTCCTTTATGCATCAATTGCCTTCGGAAGGGGCACACTGTTGGCAAATGTAAGGCAAACAAGTGCAAAGTATGCAGTCGTTCTCATAACACACTGTTACATAGATACTCTGCCGTTTCTAACACTCGAGCGTTACCACCACCCCTTGACTCCGCACAGGATCATCCATCGACTTCACTTGCTATGCATGCAAATGTGTCTGATAGTGTAATCCTAGCTACCGCAGTCGTTATCGTTAAAACGAGAAGTGGCGAGTTCGTTTTGGCTAGAGCTTTACTCGATTCTGGATCACAAATTAATTTTGTAGCAGACGAGCTAGCACAACGATTGCAGCTGCGTAGAAAAGAGGCCAGTATCAGCTTACTTGGGATTGCTTGCATGCTTGGACATGCTCATCGGAGCTGAGACGTTCTTTGAGCTTCTGTCTGTCGGTCAGATTAAACAAGGTCCGAATCGTCCGATTCTGCAAAAGACACTTGTTGGCTGGATTGTATCAGGGCGTTACACGCCGTTAAGTCATGACAAGACTCATGCTGTTTATCTGAGTTGCCAAGAAGAGTCTTATACCTCGATAGACAATTCATGAAGAAATATTTAACTTTAGGTCACATGTCTGAAATAGATGATCAGATTTCAAGTACTCCACACTACTTCATGCCGCATTAGTGTGTTTAAAGAGCACAAAGCACATCGACGAAGTTACGCGTTTTTTTCGACGCATCCTGTCGGACATCGTCTCAAATTGCGTTGACCTTCTAATGGTTGGACCGACCATTCAAGAGGAGCTGTACTCGACTCTGCTTCGATTTCGACTCCACCAATATGCGTTGACAGCTGACATCAAAAAGATGTATAGGCAGGTCATGGTGCACGAAGCGGTTCGAGATTTCCTTCCGTAGTGTGGAGAAAGAACCCATCTCACTCTTTGAGGTCCTTCAGGTTAAACACCGTAACTTACGGCACTGCGAATGCCCGTTTTTGGCAATACGGTGTTTAACAAAGCTAAGTGAGATGAGCGAATCATCACACCCTAAAGCTGCTGACGTTATCAGGTTAAACACCGTAACTTACGGCACTGCGAATGCCCGTTTTTGGCAGTACGGTGTTTAACAAAGCTAAGTGAGATGAGCGATTCATCACACCCTAAAGCTGCTGACGTTATCAGGCACGACTTTTATGTCGATGATCTACTAACTGGTGCTGCATGCGTAGAGAACCTTCAGACAATTAAGTCTGCAGTGTCGCAAATACTCAAAAGCGCAGGTTTTCAACTAACCAAATGGTTTTCAAATTCTCCTGAGTTCTCCGCAACAAACGCAGCTAAGTCGATAGCGATCTCAGAGTCTGACACAACCAAAACACTTGGTGTGTTGTGGTTGCCGAATGAAGATGCCATTTAATTCATGATTGACAATGCAATCATGAGTCTTAGAGCGACAAAACGGAACATTCTCTCGGTGACATCGCGGCTATTTAACCCGCTTGGCCCTTTGGCTAAGCCCTTTGATAATCAAGGCAAAAATCCTACTCCAAGAGCTCTGGCTTCAGAAGTTAGACTGGGATGAATCTGTCCCTCAGAGTCAGAGTATATATACGCAGCCATACTGCAGAAGGTTGTCGTATTTAGTTGTTGACATCCAAATCTAAAGTACCCCCCTCAAGACGAAGACTCTTCCCCGACTTGAGCTGTGCGTGGCTCACCTTCTCGCAGATCTTTGTCATCGCGTCAAAAATACTCATAAGATTACCGATTGAACGGACGGTTCTTTGGTCTGATTCTGAAGTCACGCTTCATTGGATTCGGTCACATCCTTCGTCTTTGGCAACATTTGTGTCAAATCGAGTGGCTGAAATCCAAGAATTGACAGAGAAAGCTGAATGGTGCCATGTACCTACAAAGCAAAACCCAGCAGATATTGTTTCAAGAGGCTGCGATGTCGATGAATTACTTGCGTCGATGTGGTTCGATGGGCCTTAATTTTTGAAGGAACCAAGATAATCCCGGCCGGTTAACCAGTATCTGATGACAGATGAGATGCGAACTCTATAAGTCCGCAAAACAGCTGTTGGACTCGCAGCTATGGTAGACCGACCAGATATCTTGGAAACTATCGATCGCATGCCAGGCTGCTGAGAGTGTTTGCTTATGTGTTCCGCTTTATTCAAAAATGTAAAAATCTTGGATCTTGGTGCTCCTTTTCGTTGTGTGAGTAGGGGGACGACTTGTAAATGATCCTATTTATTATGATGCCAAGTTTCCGCTACTTTTAAAAAAAAGCTCGCAATTCGCTAGAAGCTTTATTAGATACCTGCATTTGATGAATTGTCATTTTTGGCTAATCAACGCTCAAGAGGTCTGTCGTCAGACGGTGAGATCATGTATCCGTTGCTTTAAATGCAAACCTCGTCTGCTAACACAAATTATGGGAAATTTACCAGCAGATCGACTCAGTGCTCTCCGCCCATTTTCTATCTTTGGCGTCGATTTTTGTATGCGTGGAAAGCCTACGTATAAGTCGTACTATTTGTTTGCTTCGCCTCCAAAGCGGTTCACTTAGAACTAGTATCTGACTTATCCACTAATACATTTTTAATGGCTTTTCAAAGGTTCGTCGGACGTCGAGGACGTCTCCTCGCTGTTCCCCCGGTTTCTTGGCCTATCATTCGATCAGCGGGCTTTTCCCTTGTCACCGGTAATATTGGCGTTGAAGCTACCCTGAACGGGTTGTTTAAGCCTGTTGTTGCCTGTCCTTGCCCCTCGCCTAGATACGTGCCCATACTATTACCTAATCGAGATCGTGAACCCGGGGGATACTATTGACCCTGCTGTTTTATACCCTCATACTCGACCGCTAATTGTATGAGCTTCGACAGCGACGAGAAATCTTGTCTCCGCACATACAATTTATACTCTGGGGCTGCGTTGTCGTATATTTTCGCAATTTTCGCTCCGGACTGTAGCCAGCGTTGTGCATCAGTGCCCTGATGTCCACCACATACTGCTTGAATCCCTCGCCCTCTCGTTGACGGCAAGCCCTGATTTCGTCTTCCAACAATTCAAAATATCGCGGGGGCATCCAAAAATCCCGCCTTAAACTCGTTCCATGACACCTCTCGTAGCCCACTTGTCATGAACCAGCGAGCGGCTTCGCCGATCATGACCTCGTTCATTGCCCGGGGCAACCTATCGGTGTCAATCTCATAAGACATGTCCCAATCTTCGATGGCTTCCACGAAGGACAGTGGATCAGCCTGCCCATCGAAGCGTATACCCCACTTCCTGACCTGTTCCGGAACGATGTAATGCCCCCTATACTCCATGGATAGGTATTTTATTTCATTTTGTTTTATTTCCGTTTATTTGAATCACGTTAATTTCTAATTTATTTTATTTTTATTTATTTTATCTTTAATTATTTAATTTTTATTTATTTTATTTTTATTTATTTAATTTTCATTTATTTTAATTATTTTAATTTTTAATTTATATTTATTTTAAATCATTCTAAATAATTTTATTTAAATTATTCTAATTTTTAATTTATTTTATTTTAACTTGTTTAATTTATATTTATTTTCACTTATTTTAATTAATTTTATTTTATCGAGCCAGAACACCACCATTGGCCGCACTAAAGAATAGTCGCACTTTTAGTTGACCATCCTAATAAGTGACTCTGCGTACCGGCCTCGACCCACGGTACCCTTTTGCTACACGCGTCCACTCTTTGACCGTGGTTCTATGTTACTGCACTGTGGTCACTTTCACTCAGTTGTTAACTAGTTATTATTAGTTTTAATTATTTGTTGTTATATTTTGCACCGGTGATCTCAAAAAAAAAAATTTAAGAAAAACGTTCACCCTTGTTACTCACTTTGTATTAGATGTTCACCATTTTTTTTCCACAGCTTAGTTTGTTCACAAAAAAAATATTATTCGTTGACGCGTGCGCTCTGCCGACTCTCGGCTTATGCGTGTGAGCTTGCAAACTCGCTCGCTCAGCGAGAAGATTTATGGTTGTCCGTTAGTTTTTCGAGTCTCTTCTTTGTCTTTTCTCGTTGTCCCCGCTTGTCTGCCTGCGGCGAAAATCCTCTCTCTATGCTTGGCCCTCTTTTACTCTTAATAATATCAACAGAGTTGCAAGTGTTTCGACTGTGCTCGCAATCAGACTCTCTTAATTTAGTAAGCATACTCTTAACCGATAATTGACTTCATTTACTTCATTTTTGCTCTTAACTTATGATTACAATATATTATTACTTCATCCTTTTTTTCTCGTAGCCCATTATTATGATATATTATTACTTCATTTTTTTCCGTTCCCTTAATCTATCATTATATATATGCGTTTTTGCTATATTTGTGCGCGGGCACCATTGTGACTCCGCGTCACAATTTATTAAATTAGAATAAGATCTTAGCTGAGTAAGAGGCAAGGAGCCGTTAATATTATAATTAACTTAATTAAGCGTTATTGATTAAAGGGCAAGGAGCCGTAAGGCTTATTGTTCATGTCGTGCGTATTATTAGAATAAGTGTATAGTTAAGGGCAAGGAGCCCCTCATATCTTAAGTTTGAATTTAAACGCCGGCCGCCGAAGCAACCGTGCGTTGTCGATCGGTTGCTCAACACCGTCGAGAGCGAAACTTCAATTCGGCGGCGAAGAGCGAAAACTCCCGAGGCGAAGTTGCGAAAGCTCGCAACGAAGTTGAGCGGCCGAGTCAAGCACACGGCTCACTTGCGAGCGTGCCAGCACTTTTGGAGCGAATATCAAGGTGAGTAGACGTGTGTCGCAAGAGATAACGCGAGTGAAGAAAAACACAGAGTGTATAGCTTAGAAAACAGAGTATGATAGTGTTTGATAAATAAGGAGCAATACAAGTGAATAAAATTAAGTTAGAAAAGAAATTTTGCTAGTTTTGTTTTTATTTCCTGTTAGCCTTATTCTTTAACATCGGGGCTTGCCGATGTTCAACATAACCCTCTTCCCCCAACCTGAAGTGCAGTTAATGTGGGGCGAGGCTGCTGCCCGGTGGTGAACGTGGTGCGAGGCTGCTGCCTGGTAGAGTGTGCTGCGAGGCTGCTGCCGGTAGTGTGAGCGGTGCGAGGCTACGGCCCGAGAGCGGGTATTTTCAGTTTGCTGTCTGGTAGTGTATGCCGTGCGAGGCCATGGCCCGATAGCAGGTATTTTGAGTTTGCTGTCTGGTAGTATATGTGGTTCGAGGTGTCGGCCCGTCGTTTGCATGATCAACCCCGGCTTAGTGTGTGTGCGTACTTCATGCCCTACCCTGTAGAAATAGTAGTAGGGACCATTTGGTTGAAGGACTTACTTACTTTAAATATTGACGGATAACGGTTCACAAATTTGGTCGAGCTTTTTTGAAGCCTTCTTAACTAAATTTGGCATAGCATCGTTGTACGGCCATATATTCCCCCAAGCAAATGCTAGCAAGAAGTTGAATCGGTTGGTATTGGCACATTCTAATTGGGATGCGAATCTCAGTGTACTAAACGGGAAAGATTATAGCCTTTTGCGTTATTTCGACCTTCTAAGCAACAACACAAGAATTAATAATCCAGAAGCACTACACTGGCAAGGCAAAAAGCCAAATACAACATAAACGAGAAAGAAGGGCTATCTTCGGCACGTCGAAGATTTAATACCCTGGCCGGACGGGCAAATAAAGACACCTCCATCGGTCGGTGATGCTATTAGAAAATTGTGAATTTTATCGCTTAATTTTATTTATTTATTTTTTGTTTTTTTGTTGTTGAGTATGCGACGAATTTTCCAGCAATATTGGCCATAACAAGGCTGGTATGGTAAGTGTTAAGGAAACACCTTGTCAAATGGACAAGGTTTTAATCTTAATTTTTATAATTTGATATATTGTTTTATTAGGAAGACAGACGTTTTTGTCGACTATTTAATAAATAGATAAATTTTAAATGTACTTAATATTCCAATCTATCCTTTGGTAGCTAAATGATACAGTAGTCCGAAAATAAAGAGATTATTGACTAAGACGTCTTAATAAACAAAAGACATTTGTTGGCGCAGATCCGCGCATTGAGTTTAAAAATGAATTTTTAAAACATTAAGTCTAGTGTAAGTTAGGTTTAGGGCGGAGCGAGAGCGCAATAAAGCTTTATCACTCGCTTTGGAGCGAATTCTCCTCGCTTCGCCGCCTTAGCGTAATGTATGCTTAAGTCAGTTGTCGAATTATATAAAAGCGATACGCATAGCACTCTTTCAACCCACCACAATTTTAAATTTGTTTAATTATATAAACTAATATAATTTTTCAAGGCGCCCCCGGGTGGACTCGTTTAAAAGATAATTGTGTGTAAAATACAAACTCAAGTGGTTTAACTGCAAAGCTGTGGCTAGCGAGTGAATTAAAATTAAAAATAAAAATTAATTCGCATCGGCCGGAAATATTAAAAAAAAAAATAATAATAAATCTGTCCTGCTGCCATCGTTGGGGAGAGACCAAGGGCTTGTATATAAATGCAGTACAGGCATACATATACACGTACAAAGCAAGCCAGCTGCAGCCCGTTTATTTTCGTTCCGCTTTGTGCTAAGCGGTGGCTGTGCAATTGTTTTTGTACGCATTTTTCGTTGGCGCGTTTCGGTCAAGAGACGCTCGCTCCACTAGGCTTTATGGATCAGGCATATCAGTTTTTGGCCTCACATATAGATACAGCGTTAAAATATCAGACTCGAGTAGAAGCTTTTGACCCAGATAATGAGTATCGTGCCGAATTCGAAGAACTTTGTGTAACGACAAAGGCTCGTCTGAGGTCCGTTATCAAGACATTAAGTCCTGCAACGCCTATAGACATGCCCGTTGCGTCTCCACGCACATGTCTTCCGCCTTTGGCACCTCCCAAGTTTAATGGAAAATACTCCGAGTTTAAGAATTTTATTAACCTGTTCGAAACTCTTGTTTATAACGATCATGCGATCCCGAGCATAGAGAAATTCAATCATCTGATCTCATGTCTCTCAGGTGAAGCTCTAGGCCCTGTTAAAAAGTTTCAAGTCACCGAGGACAATTATTTAAAAGCATTGGACAGCCTAAAGAGAGTATACGACAATGAATATCTAATATTTTATGAAAATATTTCGGATCTCTTTAGCCTGCCAAAAATAACGCAGCCCTCCGCGGCATCATTGAGATCAATGATTGACACTGTCTCCGCCATTTATGGATCGCTCCTGTCAATAGGTGATGACAAAAAGATTTCTAATGCAATTCTTTATGAACAATTCGTTATGAACAAAGTTGACCCAATGACCAGACGAAAATGGGAGGATCAACTCGATCATGCAATCATTCCACTATGGAGTGATTGTGAAACAGCCTTAAATCGTAGATACCAACACCTTTCTGCTGAAGAATCAGCCAAAGCTTCGTCCGATTGCCAGAAGCCAGAGTCAAAGGCTGTTTCCAAAAACAATAATCAACGTTCGTTTCCGTGTTCTGTGGCTAGTGGAAGACACGATCAAGTTTATATTGCGGTTCCGAAGGCCATTCGATATTGAATTGCTCAGCATATGCCGCGTTATCAGTACACCAGCGGTTTGAGTTCGCTAAGGCGGCTCCTTTATGCATCAATTGCCTTCGGAAGGGGCACACTGTTGGCAAATGTAAGGCAAACAAGTGCAAAATATGCAGTCGTTCTCATAATACACTGTTACATAGATACTCTGCCGTTTCTACCACTCGAGCGTTACCACCACCCCTTGACTCCGCACAGGATCATCCATCGACTTCACATGCTATGCATGCGAATGTGTCTGATAGTGTAATCCTAGCTACCGCAGTCGTTAGCGTTAAAACGAGAAGTGGCGAGTTCGTTTTGGCTAGAGCTTTACTCGATTCTGGATCACAAATTAATTTTGTAGCAGACGAGCTAGCACAACGATTGCAGCTGCGTAGAGAAGAGGCCAGTATCAGCTTACTTGGGATTGCTTAATGCAATACTCAAATAATAAAGAAGATTCATGCAGTGGTGGAGTCCCGAGTCAATTGCAGTAAGTTCTCGTTAGATTTGTGGATTTTGAAGACCATTGCTGGTTACCAGCCTGACCATACGGTCAATGTCAATGGTTGGAAAATCCCTGAGAACCTGCAATTGGCTGATCCATATTTTCATAAGCCACAGAAGATCGACATGCTCATCGGAGCTGAGACGTTCTTTGAGCTTCTGTCTGTCGGTCAGATTAAACAAGGTCCGAATCGTCCGACTCTGCAAAAGACACTTGTTGGCTGGATTGTATCAGGGCGTTACACGCCGTTAAGTCATGACAAGACTCATGCTGTTTATCTGAGTTGCCAAGAAGAGTCTTATAACTCGATAGACAATTTGTAAAGAAGCTACTGGCCGGGGTATAACTCTCAGTCTTACCAGGTATAGCGAGTTACAAGATATTTATAATTTCGCTGGGAGAGAGGGCTTAAGGGGGAGGGGGGTGAGTATCCTGACCAAACCAAGCCTAGCTCTATTTCTGCACGCCTACACTACCGGGCCGTGGCCTCGTACCAACTACACTAGCGGGCCGTGGCCTCGCACTAACTACTCTAGCGGGCCGTGGCCTCGTACCACTACTCTATCGAAACACCAACCGGTAATGCCCACCCCGGGGCCACAATCTCGTACCACATGCTCCTGCTCGAGGTTAGGTCGAACACCGGTTAATTCCGATGTTAAGGCAAGCCGGGTTACCAGAAAACAAAGAATTATCCAGTTTCTTCTCGATAATTATAACATATGTTCTTAATTCACTTCTTGCCTATTACTACTTTATAGTAACTCACGAGCTAAACCCTGCCGCACTGTTTTCCGGAGCCCTAGCGCTCCGCTATACACTCTATGATCTTTCACGTCTCACGATGCACGTCTACTCACCCTTAGCGTTCGTTCCAAAGTCCCGGCGCGCTCGCCGGCAAGCCATGCGCTTGCCTCGGCCGCTCAACTTCGCCGCGAGCTTTCTTAACTTCGCCTCGTAGCTTTCGCTCTTCGCCGCCGAATTGAAGTTGCGCTCTCGAATGCGGTGTTGAGCAATCGATCAACAACGCACGGTTGCAGCGGCGGCCGACGATTAAATTCAAATTCGCTCTTATAACTTTCGTGGCTCCTTGCCTCTTTACTCACTAATATAATTGATGATTATAATATAACTAATACACTGCGGCTTATAATATTGTTGGCTCCTTGCCTCTTATATAACTAATACAATTATTTGTAATCTTGTTGGTTCCTTGCCTCTTATATAACTAATACAATTGCTACTTGTAACATTGGCGGCTTCTTGCCTCTTATATAGCTAGTACCATCCCGCCAGCGGCTCTTTGCCGTGATTTGGCCATGGGAACAATGGCTCCTCGCCATGAAAACTGTGGGGCGGCGGACCTCAGTAGCCGCCTCACAAATTCATGAAGGAATATTTAACTTTAGGTCACATGTCTGAAATAGATGATCAGATTTCAAGTACTCCACACTACTTCATGCCGTATTAGTGTGTTTAAAGAGCACAAAGCACATCGACGAAGTTACGCGTTGTTTTCGACGCATCCTGTCGGACATCGTCTCAAATTGCGTTGAATGACCTTCTAATGGTTGGACCGACCATTCAAGAGGAGCTGTACTTGACTCTGCTTCGATTTCGACCCCACAAATATGCGTTGACAGCTGACATCAAAAAGATGTATAGGCAGGTCATGGTGCACGAAGCGGTTCGAGATTTCCTTCCGTAGTGTGGAGAAAGAACCCATCTGACTCTTTGAGGTCCTTCAGGTTAAATACCGTAACTTACGGCACTGCGCCTGCCCGTTTTTGGCAATACGGTGTTTATCCTAAGTGAGATGAGCGAATCATCACACCCTAAAGCTGCTGACGTTATCAGGTTAAGCACCGTAACTTACGACACTGCGCCTGCCCCGTTTTCGGCAATACGGTGTGTAACAAAGCTAAGTGAGATGAGCGATTCATCACACCCTAAAGCTGCTGACGTTATCAGGCACGACTTTTATGTCGATGATCTACTAACTGGTGCTGCATGCGTAGAGAACCTTCAGACAATTAAGTCTGCAGTGTCGCAAATACTCAAAAGCGCAGGTTTTCAACTAACCAAATGGTTTTCAAATTCTCCTGAGTTCTCCGCAACAAACGCAGCTAAGTCGATAGCGATCTCAGAGTCTGACACAACCAAAACACTTGGTGTGTTGTGGTTGCCGAATGAAGATGCCATTTAATTCATGATTGACAATGCAATCATGAGTCTTAGAGCGACAAAACGGAACATTCTCTCGGTGACATCGCGGCTATTTAACCCGCTTGGCTTGTTAAGCCCTTTGATAAACAAGGCAAAAATCCTACTCCAAGAACTCTGGCTTCAGAAGTTAGACTGGGATGAATCTGTCCCTCAGAGTCACAGTATATATACGCAGCCATAGTGCAGAAGGTTGTCGTATTTCGTTGTTGACATCCAAATCTAAAGTAGCCCCCCTCAAGACCAAGACTCTTCCCCGACTTGAGCTGTGCGCGGCTCACCTTCTCGCAGATCTTTGTCATCGCGTCAAAAATACTCATAAGATTAACGATTGAACGGACGGTTCTTTGGTCTGATTCTGAAGTCACGCTTCATTGGTCTGATTCTGAAGTCACGCTTCATTGGATTCGGTCACATCCTTCGTCTTTGGCAACATTTGTGTCAAATCGAGTGGCTGAAATCCAAGAATGGACAGAGAAAGCTGAATGGTGCCATGTACCTACAAAGCAAAACCCAGCAGATATTGTTTCAAGAGGCTGCGATGTCGATGAATTACTTGCGTGGATGTGGTTCGATGGGCCTTCATTTTTGAAGGAAGCAAGATAATCCCGGCTGGTTAACCAGTATCTGATGACAGATGAGAGTGTTCGCTTATGTGTTCCGCTTTATTGAAAAATGTAAAAATCTTGGATCTTGGTGCTCCTTTTCGTTGTGTGAGTAGGGGGACGACTTGAAAATGATCCTCTTTCATATGATGCCAAGTTTCCGCTACATTTAAAAAAAAGCTCGCAATTCGCTAGAAGCTTTATTAGATACCTGCATTTGACGAATTGTCATTTTTGGCTAATCAACGCTCAGGAGGTCTGTCGTCAAACAGTGAGATCATGTATCCGTTGCTTTAAATGCAAACCTCGTCTGCTAACACAAATTATGGGAAATTTACCAGCAGATCGACTCCGTGCTCTCCGCCCATTTTCTATCTTTTTGTCTTTTTGAATGCGTGGAAAGCCTACGTATAAGTCGTACATAGCACTATTTGTTTGCTTCGCCTCCAAAGCGGTTCACTTAGAACTAGTATCTGACTTATCCACTAATACATTGCTCGTAGGAGCAAGTCGCCAGTTCCTGGAGTTGCAAGCTCGATTCGGGGAAGAGGCGCACGCAATTCGCGAATTCGCATCAAAAAGCGGATACGAATTTGCGTTCATACCGCCAAGAGCTCTGCACTTCGGGGGTCTGTGGGAGGCAGGTGTGAAGTCTGCAAAGCACCTACTCCTACGGACGGTAGGCAGCCTACTGCTAACGGCCGAGGAGCTGCAGTCGAGTCTTGTCGCAGTGGAAGCCGTCCTCAATTCCAGGCCCCTGGGAGCAATAAGCGAGGACCCATGCGATGGCGAGGCTCTAACGCCAGGCCACCTACTGGTGGGAGGCCCATTGAGGGCTCTGCCAGCAGAGGGGACCCCGGACCAGCAGGGTCTCACCTGCTTGAATCGATGGCGAGCTGTCTCGTTGCTCAAGCAACAGTTTTGACCGCGCGATGGTCAAAGAAGTATGTGCTTGGACTCCAAGTGCGGAGCAAATGGCCCCGCGCCTTCCAAACGTCATCGTGGGAGAGGACAATCTGCCACCCCAGCAGTGGCTGATCGGCAGAGTGACGGCAGTGCACGCAGGAGAGGACGGCGTCGTTAGAGTGGCAGACATTAAGATGGCTAGTGGCGGAAATTTTAAAAAGCCGATCCACAAGTTGGCTCGGCTACCCATGGAATGAAGCTCCCAAGCGCTTTATGGTGGCCGGTGTTGGCGTAGATCCGCGCATTGAGATTAAAAATGAATTTGAAAACATGAAGTCTAGTGTATGTTAGGTTTAGGGCGGAGCGAGAGCGCAATAAAGCTTTATCACTCGCTTTGGAGCGAATTCGCCTCGCTTCGCTACCTTAGCGTAATGTATACTTAAGTCAGTTGTCGAATTATATCAAAGCGATACGCATAGCAGTCTTTTAAAGCCACCACAATTTTCAATTTGCTTAATTATATAAACTAATATAATTTTTCAATATTATAAAATATAAAATGAAATAACAAAAAGAAATGAATAAATAGAGTGAAATACACGCACAATGTGGTATGAAGTGGAGTCGAGACTATTGCAGTTGAACTCGTATTTCAGAAAATGCGAACTTCAACGCAACGATATCTCATAATAATTAATAACTACCCTCGTACAATTCCGAAACAGCTGCAATTAAATTATAAAGTGAAATATAGAATGTGGTACAAACTTGAAGTTGCAGTTGAATTTGTATCTCAGGGCGACTTACAATTTTCAACGGAATGATATGTTTCAAAACAAAAAAAACTTCCCTCGTACAACTGATTCGAAAACTGCTGCAATTGGATATGTACTTCAGTGCAACTCAAACCGAACCCATAAGCAACTCAACACAACAAGTTTGAAGAAGTTGCAGCCGTGGCTATATTTCAGGGCGACTTCTAGACCAAAGGCAGCAATTCACAATCATACCTATCGAACACGTAGCTTACAAGACACAACAAGTTCGAATAAACGGCGACTTGTGCACCAAACGCACAAATCCACAATTAATCAAACCACCCCCGTACTCGACAAACAAGTTGCGACAATTTTGTTTGAATCGCTATTTCAGTGCGACTTACCGACGAGAATAATATCAACGTTAGAACACCACTTAAGATTATAATTTTTCAAAACAAAAACTAATGCAATTATTTGTTTTACCATGGCATTCACATTTATAAAATAAAATAGATTATGAATACATTACTAACAAAATCCAATCTACAGATAAGACACACGTTCCACCACGGTGACCGCCACCTTTCGCAAGCTTCGTATATACATATATATATTTTAAAAAACAATCTAATGGAAAACTATTAATAAGTAACCTAATCAAAGCAAAACATATTGTACACCCTAGATACATAAGTCTAAAACACAAACACTTAAAACTAGATTAAATATTAGCAGGACAGCAAATAGCGAATAACCAAAGTACAGACAGAAACTAGTAAATATCGAATATTGGGAGAGTGAAAAGACTCATGTCAAATACCAGAAGTAAGCAAAAGATCAGTTCTAGACTTTCGGACGGCAGACTTGTTGGAGCGGACAATAACACTCCCATGACATCAATTTCAAGTTCGCTTCCTCCTAATCAAGGAGAGGTATTAAGAAACCAAATAGACGCGATTTTAGCTCTATTTGAAACCGCGATCCGATTTCTACCATCGTACGACGGTAACCCTAAGACACTGAGCGAGTTCCTTAATAATGTGGAAGAAATTCTTCTACTTATTAGGGGATATGATCAGACTTCCTATGGGCAGATGCTCTTAAGAGCAATTAGGAACAAAATTGTGGGCAAAGCCATCGAAGCTATAACAGAAGCCGGAGCTAGCCTCAATTGGGAGGAGCTTAAAGATGCACTAATTGCATATTGTGCAGATAAAAGAGGTGAACCCACTCTTATGTGTGAGTTACATAATTCAGTTCAAGGGGGGTCGTCCCTACGCGTTTTATACGATAAAGTTTGCCCTGTTCAGATTAAACGAAACAAAGGAATCTGATCTTATTGATCAAAACCAAAAAAATTATTTGCAGACATATGTCTGAATTCGTTACTATCAGGAGCCACAGTTAGGTCCATGAGGCCGACCAACCTTCGAGAGGCCCTAGAATGGGTACTAAAAGAAAGAGAAATTTATTTCTCCCAAGAAAATAGGAAAAAATAAGAACAAAATCGAGAGTATAAACTACAGGATAACAGGTCCGTACGAAACGATCGTAGCAACCAAAACCAAAATAATAATAACGCTATGACAAACGAAGCCATAACGAAGGTTATGATAGAGTCAATTCTAAACAAAGAAGAAACAATAACGTTCCGGCGATCATGTCTAAGGAAAACAGTTCCGACCAACAATACAAACAATCGAACAGATACCCAGGAAATTACCAGTCGAAAGGCTCCATGCATAATGTCGAGCGACAACCTGCTCAACTTTATAATTATAACGAGGACGCAAATTTTCAACAAAGAGCCTCGACGAGTGAACAGGATACTTAATCCAAAAAAATGCAGGGTCACCATTACCATATATCCTATTGCACCTAGATTCTGGTGGCCCTTCCAATAGCGATTAAAACCGTACTGAACGTACACCAATTATACAACAAAACGATCCTCCCACTTTTTAAAGAATTTGCTAACGACGCCTTATTCAATATTTCTTTTCCAATTCCACCCATATATTGATGGTTTAATTGGAATAGATATTCTACAACAATTAGAAGCGATCGTAAATATACCACAACGATCTCTTCAAACCAAGACTTTTAAGATCGAGATCAAACTCGAATATAAATTAGTGTTCAGCTTACATACTATAGCGGAAGAATCAAAGAAAGGAAAACAACTACCCGTTAACATTGAAATCAGAACCTTAGGATGCGAACCAACTACCGTTAACAAAGACTTAATTATATCAGGAGGACTGTATTCTGCAAAGAATACTTGAGTTACATGGAAGTTAATGTTCTTTCAAACGAGACCTAGAACTTTTGTCTAGATACACGACTGGAAGTCGAAAATTACAAGAAACAAGACTACTTGATAGACAGCCTCAACCGTTAATTTACCAAGAAACAGAAAACCCAAGCAAGACCAATGCAAATCATACACATAGAACTATATTCTCTCAATGGCAACACCATTCTAACGATTATCGATAAATTTTCTATGATTTCGATCCGGCCAGGGACAGCTTAAATATTGTAAAATCTATGAGAAGCTTTCTCGCCTCTTTCGGCATTCCGGAGAAAGTTATATGTGCTAAGGGTGCGGAATTTTCAGGAAGACTTTTTAGAGACTTCTGCAAACAATACAACATTCAACTACACGTCACTTCCTTTCAACAATCTTCCAGCAATTCTCCAATAGAGAGCATTCATCCCCAAAGGAAATTTACCGTATTATAAATAATAAAGAAACATTCATTACTTATAACAACGCTATTCACTCCACTACTAACTATACACCGTACGAGGTTTTCTATGAAAGACCACATTAGTTCGACAGAGATGTGACACTCAATAACGAACATGACTGTTTACAAAAAATAAATGACAACCAACATTATACCCAAAAATAAAAGCCAAAATAGAAAGAAAGACTTATAAAATCAAACGACGAGAGACAAGACACAGAGACATTACAAACGCAAGACATCATCTTTAGAAAAGAGAATAGAAGAAATAAATTAGCAGGCAAGTTCACTATACACCAAGTCCTCTTAGACGACGGGATAGCACTTGTAACCACTAAAAAATAATAAACACATAAATCAAAGATTAGAAATAGAATTAAAAAACAACCATACAAATGTTTTTACAGGTTCTGCTATACTAGCGCACAAAGGTTTAAAGTGCAACAACTAACGGAAAAAGATAAACTTGCTCAAATTAATCTAGGCAAGGCCCAGGTTGTAATATCATACAAACATCTTACCCATAAATAGACCTAATAAATTTTATAGACAATGTAAACAATTTCGAAATAGCCCTTAAGGACGTAAATCAGTAAAAACTTAATTGAACCAACTAAAAATAGGGATAAATGACTTACTGCCAAAAAAATAGATCCAAAAGGGGTCTAGTAGACGGTTTTGGTAGCATGATAAAGGTTGTAACGGGCAATATGGATGCAAAAGATTCAAAGAACATCGACGAAAAATTTAATGCAATAAGAGAAAATGTAGAAAAAATTGTGAAAAACATTAATCAACAAATGATATTTGGCGAAGAAAAAACGAAATAAATTTGTTACAATATATATCTAGAATTAACGTAAACATAGATATTGTATACAATCATATTAATAATATCGCAGAAAGTATCTTGTTAACATAATAAAAAGTTATTACAAAATTAATTTTAACAAAAGAAGAATTTGAAGTAATCACAGAGAGAGTTCTCAGTGATTGACGTGTTTTACTTGTGCTCCAAGACTTTTATATATTTTTGTTGTTATGTTGTTGTTATTGGCTGTTTTGATTGTTTTGGTTTGATGCTCCCCTGTGCATACACTTGTTTGTGCGTGTGCTTGCTGCTGCAAATGTCTGCTTGTGCGCGCTCCCTCTGACTTTGCTGTTGCCTTTCGCTCCAAAAAATTTGCTTGTGTACAAATATTTTTTCGAGCGTTTGCTTGCTCTATTATTGTACGCTGTTTTTCGTTTCGCTCTGCGCTCTCGCAACTTCTGCTTATCTTTTAAGCCGGTAGAAAATATGTCGTGCTGTAAGAAATCTTGCACGTTCATGCAGGCTGAGTATTCTGCACAGCTGCAATTTGTTAATTGCTGGCTATGTGAGAATATGATGCATGCTAAATGCGCAGGTCTCACTGGGCGTGATTGCGACAAGGTCGCTGCAATTGCCAAGAAGGGCTGCGGCGGCTTGCGTTGGTCGTGCCCAGAATGCATCGACAAGCAAATTGATTTCTCCAGAATGTATAATTCTGTGAGAAATCAATTCTTAAAACTAAATAACGTGGCTAAGCAGCTCTCGAGTAGTTTTGATTCGAGTTGTGAGTTGCTTAGCAAATACAAATTCGAGTCTCCAACCAACCGGTTGGAGCCTCAATTTTCGCAGTTGCCCTCTCCGTCTGTCCAGACACCTATGCCTCTTTTGTCTGGCAACTTGGATTTATATCGAATGTTGTCATTATCGCCTTCTCCGAGCGATTGGCCAATTATTACTCTTGTTGTATCCCCAGTAGTAGTCCTAGTAGTCCCTGCAATTGAACCTACCCCAATCAGCGAAACTGCTTCAGCCCGTCAACTTCTGGCCGCAAAGTTAGACCTGCGCGAAATCTAGCCCAGATAGTTAAAAGCAATCATGGTGCCTCTTTGGCCCCACCAACTACTATATTACCTTCAGTCCCATCAGCTCCTACTCTGACTGTTGTTGCCACTCTTAGGCAAGTTTTTGTGTCTCGACTTTCGTCTGACACCACTTGTGAGTCATTGGCAGCCTATATTGCTAGCAAATCTTTTGCTAGAGTGTCAATTACTAAATTTAATTTCTCCTCCACTCGTGATATAGCATCATTCAAATTAATGTTTCACATGATCAATTCCCAATCATTTGTGATCCTAAATTTTGACTCCCCTCTAGTCGGTAGCTCCCGACTAGGGAATACCCTGAACCCCCTTCTTTCAACACCAAACTGTGCTCGCGCTACGCGCTTGTTTACTTTAGGAGTAATAAAGAAAAACTAAAATAAAAGTTGTTTCCTTGGCAGGATTCGAACTCGCAACTAACCGCAACACATGCCGCCGCCTCTACCCACCGACCACACCAACAATTTAGTCTTAATGAGAAAAAATTAAATTGCAGCACAGAAAACAATACAATCGCAATTGCAATGCTGTTGATAGAATTCAAAGCAGACGCGCATGAATGTGTGTGTACATGAATAAAGAAATTCTTGGAATTTGCGCTTGCTGCCCCAAACTCGAGGCCAGCCATAACATCCTGTATTTAATAAATTCTGTGTTTCTTAACCGATCCTGCTGAAATTTTCTACATCTTGCAGAATATATTTATGTATTATCAAAAAGTCGATTGCATTTAAATTGTGGCTTATATTGGTGGGCAGTATAACTTGGTGTTTTTACTTGATTTATAGCCATAAGGTAGTACCGGGGAGGTGGCGATAGGTATAAAATGAATGAAACTTGATATATATATATATACTACTTTAGAAGCTACACGTCAAGTTTGGCGACTCTAGCTCTTATTATTTACCAAAATTGGTCAAAAAACAGGATTTCGATTTTGATTTTTATCGATAACTTCGAAACGGGGCAATTTATGGGGGAAGCTATATCGGAAACAAACTCGATCGGCGCAGGAGTTACCAGCGTGGCCCTCGGTAACAAAGGGATGTGGAGATAATCGGGGGAATGCGTTACTAAGTTAGCACCCACGAAATTGTTGTCGATAAGTTAAACTGGTTGTGTGGTTTAATGTTTTTTGAAGTTAATAAAACACTGAAGTGATTGGGTTGATATTCGTACAAAGAGGGAAGTGTCTTTATTTCTATATCTTATATATAACCTGCTGTATACAAAGGTTTTGTCAACATGTTTAGCTACATGAGTCCGAGAATATGCTGTTGTAGCGGTTTCATGTGGCTAGCACTTGAAATGTCGCAACGGCACATCCTCTTAGAACGCTTATTGTGCAATTTAACATGAATTTTAGAATATGTTACAATAAACTGTTGCCCTTTTAAAGTGGGTAACGAGAGACGTGTGAGAGGCATGTGTCTACAAAACGTATGAGTGGGCGACGGTTCTAAGTGGGAATGTGTGCAATTAGCCGCTTCTAGGCGGCTTGGGTGGCGGTATCGACTGTGACATACCCTGCCCTGGCTATGGGCTGAGCGTCGGACTCTTTTGGTTAGTTGAGTTCGAATGTCGGATTAGCGTTTGGCTTTTTATGCCTTCCAATCGTAGTTTATTAAGGTCTAACTCATCTATTGTAATATTAGTTTCCAGATTCGGGATTTCTGGGACTGTGAAGTTTAATTGGTCTTCGATCCGATTTATATTATCGTCGAAGGTTTGGTCCTCGATGCTGACTGAACAGTTGTTGTAGTGGATTATTGCTGATTGTTTGATGATACTTTCTTTCCCACAATTTGAATTGATCTTTAGTCCTGGTGCGTCGAATATGAAAATGAGCCCTTTCTCGGGTTCGAAAATTTGTTTCTTAATGCCTATATCTTTAGTCTCACATTTACTCGTCTTGTTCATTAAATTTTTAAGGCAATCTACGTTAACTAAGCTTGATTCATGTTCTTGGTAATTACAAATGTTTATATTGTGAATTTTAGCGCAAGGTTTATTAAAATATAACAATTGGTTTTTGTTAAATGCTATAAAGTGTGGGGCTATTACAAATTGTGAATTTTTGATCGGGAGGGGAATAAGATGTACTAATTGTAAGTTATCGTGTCTTAACAAAGGTATTTTAATAGCAAAAATAATGTCGGTATTATTTATTATGGAGTCTAAGGACAGTAAACGATATATGTGTTCGTCTGATGTAATTTTAAGATTTTGGTGGTACATGATTGTTTTTATTCTATCCAATTCTTCTCTATTTAGAATGAATTTAGGTATTAGTTTAATTTAGAAAGAAGCAAACTTTCTGCAATGTTATTAATATGATTAATAATGACGTTTTGTTCGAGTAAGGTCTCTGTTGCGCTATTGAGCTTTTTCAATAGCTTTCACAAATAGAAATAATTAACTATTTATTTTTTGTGTTCAAAATTGTTTTATATTTCTTAAAGTTACGAGAAGCAGGCAGACCCGAATTGGTCTGTGATTATTATTTAAGAACAATAGTTTATATATAGGCAAGCGAACCCGAATTAGTACGTGCCAATTTTAGCGA
>NW_026997541.1:0-20500 GCF_035044405.1 Drosophila montana
ACGTTAGCGGACGGCCGCGTCAGAAATCGGAACCAGACCTGAGGACCTCGCAACTGTACGAGCGTCTGCCGATTCCGACCCCTAGCTTAGCCGTCACGGGTGTAGGGGAGGCTTACAAGGTTAGGAGAAACGGAGCCGGCCGAACGACAGCGATTAGCACGGAGCTAGGGCGAGCCCCTTACGAAACGAATAGTGGCCCTTATATTCCCCGTCCATATTCTCAGTCGGAGGCCAAGCCTCTCGCAAACGTTCCGGAACAAGTCCGAAAGTGGGGCATGAGGTACGATGGCCGTTCCGACCCCCTTGGGTTCCTAGAGGACTTAGAGGAGCGCGCCATCACGTTGGTTCTTGAGTAGCGGACTAAGGGATGTAACATGGTCCGTGTTTACGAAGGGCTTCTTAGAATTCTTTCTGCCACCGCGCTACTTTGAGAGGCTGGAGGACGAAATCCTGTCCCGCCGACAGCGCGTGGGGGAGGAATTTAAAGAATACCTAATAGAGCTGAGGGCTTTGATGCCAGATATGAACCGGCGCAGGAGTTGCACCAAATATATGAGAATGCCGCCCCCGAATACAGGCTTTACGTACGACGGCAAGATTTCTCCACCTTGTCTCAGCTGACCCAGCTGGCTGTGGAGTACGAGACAGTGATGAGACAGAAAACGGAATACTCGGGAAGCAGGTCAGGGAGTCAGATGGTCATGAGTTCGAGTAGCGCAGAGTGGGCGAGGACGTTAGCGGACGGCCGCGTCAGAAATGGAAACCAGACCTGAGGACCTCGCAACTGTACGAGCGTCTGCCGATTCCGACCCCTAGCTTAGCCATCACGGGTGTAGGGGAGGCTTACGAGGTTAGGAGAAACGGAGCCGGCCGAACGACAGCGATTAGCACGGAGCTAGGGCGAGCCCCTTACGAAACGAATAGTGGCCCTTATATTCCCCGTCCATATTCTCAGTCGGAGGCCAAGCCTCTCGCAAACGTTTCGGAACAAGTCCGAAAGTGGGGCATGAGGTACGATGGCCGCTCCGACCCCCTTGGGTTCCTAGAGGAATTAGAGGAGCGCGCCATCACGTTGGTTCTTGAGTAGCGGACTAAAGGATGTAACATGGTCCGTGTTTACGAAGGGCTTCTTAGAATTATTTCTGCCACCGCGCTACTTTGAGAGGCTGGAGGACGAAATCCTGTCCCGCCGACAGCGCGTGGGGGAGGAATTTAAAGAATACCTAATAGAGCTGAGGGCTTTGATGCCAGATATGAACCGGCGCAGGAGTTGCACGAAATATATGAGAATGCCGCCCCCGAATACAGACTTTACGTACGACGGCAAGATTTCTCCACCTTGTCTCAGCTGGCTGTGGAGTACGAGACAGTGATGAGACAGAAAACGGAATACTCGGGAAGCAGGTCTGGGAGTCAGATGGTCATGAGTTCGAGTAGCGCAGAGTGGGCGAGGACGTTAGCGGACGGCCGCGTCAGAAATGGAAACCAGACCTGAGGACCTCGCAACTGTACGAGCGTCTGCCGATTCCGACCCCTAGCTTAGCCATCACGGGTGTAGGGGAGGCTTACGAGGTTAGGAGAAACGGAGCCGGCCGAACGACAGCGATTAGCACGGAGCTAGGGCGAGCCCCTTACGAAACGAATAGTGGCCCTTATATTCCCCGTCCATATTCTCAGTCGGAGGCCAAGCCTCTCGCAAACGTTTCGGAACAAGTCCGAAAGTGGGGCATGAGGTACGATGGCCGCTCCGACCCCCTTGGGTTCCTAGAGGACTTAGAGGAGCGCGCCATCACGTTGGTTCTTGAGTAGCGGACTAAAGGATGTAACATGGTCCGTGTTTACGAAGGGCTTCTTAGAATTATTTCTGCCACCGCGCTACTTTGAGAGGCTGGAGGACGAATTCCTGTCCCGCCGACAGCGCGTGGGGGAGGAATTTAAAGAATACCTAATAGAGCTGAGGGCTTTGATGCCAGATATGAACCGGCGCAGGAGTTGCACAAAATATATGAGAATGCCGCCCCCGAATACAGACTTTACGTACGACGGCAAGATTTCTCCACCTTGTCTCAGCTGGCTGTGGAGTACGAGACAGTGATGAGACAGAAAACGGAATACTCGGGAAGCAGGTCAGGGAGTCAGATGGTCATGAGTTCAAGTAGCGCAGAGTGGGCGAGGACGTTAGCGGACGGCCGCGTCAGAAATGGAAACCAGACCTGAGGACCTCGAAACTGTACGAGCGTCTGCCAATTCCGACCCCTAGCTTAGCCATCACGGGTGTAGGGGAGGCTTACGAGGTTAGGAGAAACGGAGCCGGCCGAACGACAGCGATTAGCACGGAGCTAGGGCGAGCCCCTTACGAAACGAATAGTGGCCCTTATATTCCCCGTCCATATTCTCAGTCGGAGGCCAAGCCTCTCGCAAACGTTCCGAAACAAGTCAGAAAGTGGGGCATGAGGTACGATGGCCGTTCCGACCCCCTTGGGTTCCTAGAGGACTTAGAGGAGCGCGCCATCACGTTGGTTCTTGAGTAGCGGACTAAGGGATGTAACATGGTCCGTGTTTACGAAGGGCTTCTTAGAATTCTTTCTGCCACCGCGCTACTTTGAGAGGCTAGATGACGAAATCCTGTCCCGCCGACAGCGCGTGGGGGAGGAATTTAAAGAATACCTAATAGAGCTGAGGGCTTTGATGCCAGATATGAACCGGCGCAGGAGTTGCACCAAATATATGAGAATGCCGCCCCCGAATACAGGCTTTACGTACGACGGCAAGATTTCTCCACCTTGTCTCAGCTGACCCAGGTGGCTGTGGAGTACGAGACAGTGATGAGACAGAAAACGTACTCGGGAAGCAGGTCAGGGAGTCAGATGGTCATGAGTTCGAATAGCGCAGAGCCTACTCCACACCCTGACGCTCGGATCCGATGGGAGTAGGCTCTGCGCTATTCGAACTCATGACCATCTGACTCCCTGACCTGCTTCCCGAGTACGTTTTCTGTCTCATCACTGTCTCGTACTCCACAGCCACCTGGGTCAGCTGAGACAAGGTGGAGAAATCTTGCCGTCGTACGTAAAGCCTGTATTCGGGGGCGGCATTCTCATATATTTGGTGCAACTCCTGCGCCGGTTCATATCTGGCATCAAAGCCCTCAGCTCTATTAGGTATTCTTTAAATTCCTCCCCCACGCGCTGTCGGCGGGACAGGATTTCGTCATCTAGCCTCTCAAAGTAGCGCGGTGGCAGAAAGAATTCTAAGAAGCCCTTCGTAAACACGGACCATGTTACATCCCTTAGTCCGCTACTCAAGAACCAACGTGATGGCGCGCTCCTCTAAGTCCTCTAGGAACCCAAGGGGGTCGGAACGGCCATCGTACCTCATGCCCCACTTTCTGACTTGTTTCGGAACGTTTGCGAGAGGCTTGGCCTCCGACTGAGAATATGGACGGGGAATATAAGGGCCACTATTCGTTTCGTAAGGGGCTCGCCCTAGCTCCGTGCTAATCGCTGTCGTTCGGCCGGCTCCGTTTCTCCTAACCTCGTAAGCCTCCCCTACACCCGTGATGGCTAAGCTAGGGGTCGGAATTGGCAGACGCTCGTACAGTTTCGAGGTCCTCAGGTCTGGTTTCCATTTCTGACGCGGCCGTCCGCTAACGTCCTCGCCCACTCTGCGCTACTTGAACTCATGACCATCTGACTCCCTGACCTGCTTCCCGAGTATTCCGTTTTCTGTCTCATCACTGTCTCGTACTCCACAGCCAGCTGAGACAAGGTGGAGAAATCTTGCCGTCGTACGTAAAGTCTGTATTCGGGGGCGGCATTCTCATATATTTTGTGCAACTCCTGCGCCGGTTCATATCTGGCATCAAAGCCCTCAGCTCTATTAGGTATTCTTTAAATTCCTCCCCCACGCGCTGTCGGCGGGACAGGAATTCGTCCTCCAGCCTCTCAAAGTAGCGCGGTGGCAGAAATAATTCTAAGAAGCCCTTCGTAAACACGGACCATGTTACATCCTTTAGTCCGCTACTCAAGAACCAACGTGATGGCGCGCTCCTCTAAGTCCTCTAGGAACCCAAGGGGGTCGGAGCGGCCATCGTACCTCATGCCCCACTTTCGGACTTGTTCCGAAACGTTTGCGAGAGGCTTGGCCTCCGACTGAGAATATGGACGGGGAATATAAGGGCCACTATTCGTTTCGTAAGGGGCTCGCCCTAGCTCCGTGCTAATCGCTGTCGTTCGGCCGGCTCCGTTTCTCCTAACCTCGTAAGCCTCCCCTACACCCGTGATGGCTAAGCTAGGGGTCGGAATCGGCAGACGCTCGTACAGTTGCGAGGTCCTCAGGTCTGGTTTCCATTTCTGACGCGGCCGTCCGCTAACGTCCTCGCCCACTCTGCGCTACTCGAACTCATGACCATCTGACTCCCAGACCTGCTTCCCGAGTATTCCGTTTTCTGTCTCATCACTGTCTCGTACTCCACAGCCAGCTGAGACAAGGTGGAGAAATCTTGCCGTCGTACGTAAAGTCTGTATTCGGGGGCGGCATTCTCATATATTTCGTGCAACTCCTGCGCCGGTTCATATCTGGCATCAAAGCCCTCAGCTCTATTAGGTATTCTTTAAATTCCTCCCCCACGCGCTGTCGGCGGGACAGGATTTCGTCCTCCAGCCTCTCAAAGTAGCGCGGTGGCAGAAATAATTCTAAGAAGCCCTTCGTAAACACGGACCATGTTACATCCTTTAGTCCGCTACTCAAGAACCAACGTGATGGCGCGCTCCTCTAATTCCTCTAGGAACCCAAGGGGGTCGGAGCGGCCATCGTACCTCATGCCCCACTTTCGGACTTGTTCCGAAACGTTTGCGAGAGGCTTGGCCTCCGACTGAGAATATGGACGGGGAATATAAGGGCCACTATTCGTTTCGTAAGGGGCTCGCCCTAGCTCCGTGCTAATCGCTGTCGTTCGGCCGGCTCCGTTTCTCCTAACCTCGTAAGCCTCCCCTACACCCGTGATGGCTAAGCTAGGGGTCGGAATCGGCAGACGCTCGTACAGTTGCGAGGTCCTCAGGTCTGGTTTCCATTTCTGACGCGGCCGTCCGCTAACGTCCTCGCCCACTCTGCGCTACTCGAACTCATGACCATCTGACTCCCTGACCTGCTTCCCGAGTATTCCGTTTTCTGTCTCATCACTGTCTCGTACTCCACAGCCAGCTGGGTCAGCTGAGACAAGGTGGAGAAATCTTGCCGTCGTACGTAAAGCCTGTATTCGGGGGCGGCATTCTCATATATTTGGTGCAACTCCTGCGCCGGTTCATATCTGGCATCAAAGCCCTCAGCTCTATTAGGTATTCTTTAAATTCCTCCCCCACGCGCTGTCGGCGGGACAGGATTTCGTCCTCCAGCCTCTCAAAGTAGCGCGGTGGCAGAAAGAATTCTAAGAAGCCCTTCGTAAACACGGACCATGTTACATCCCTTAGTCCGCTACTCAAGAACCAACGTGATGGCGCGCTCCTCTAAGTCCTCTAGGAACCCAAGGGGGTCGGAACGGCCATCGTACCTCATGCCCCACTTTCGGACTTGTTCCGGAACGTTTGCGAGAGGCTTGGCCTCCGACTGAGAATATGGACGGGGAATATAAGGGCCACTATTCGTTTCGTAAGGGGTTCGCCCTAGCTCTGTGCCAATCGCTGTCGTTCGGCCGGCTCCGTTTCTTCTAACCTCATGAGCCTCCCCTACACCCGTGACGGCTAAGCTAGGGGTCGGAATCTGCAGACGCTCGTACAGTTGCGAGCTCCTCAGGTCTGGTTCCGATTTCTGACGCGGCCGTCCGCCAACGTCGGGTGAAGCGCCCCAGGATGGCGGCTCTAACGTTTTGGCAGACTGAGATTCCAACTCGGCAAGCCGGGCCCAAATTTCGGATGTATGGCCGCCATCCTGTACGAAAGTGGATAGCCGCTTACGCAACTCCTCCACGCGCCCTTCCTTGTTCAGCCCGAACTCATCGGCGGTCGCCACCAGATCTTCTTTGCGTCGCTGGTGGATCCAGCGCACGCCTACACCCGAATTTTGGCACTCACCTGACTCCATTCTGAGTTTTTATACCCTTGCAGAGGGTAATAAAATTTTGTCGTGAAATGTGTAACGCATAGAAGGAGACATCTCCGACCCCATAAAGTATATATATTCTTGATCAGTATCAACAGCCGAGTTGATATAGCCATGTCCGTCTGTCCGTCTGTCTGTTTCTATGCGAACTAGTCTCTCAGTTTGTAAAGCTATCTTTATGAAACTTTGCAGAATTCCCTCTTGTCTGTTGCACGCAGTTCATATGTCAAAACCAGCTGGATCGGACCACTATATCAAATAGCTGCCATAGGAACGATCGGTTGAAAAGTAGGTTCTTGTATAAAAAACATTTTTGTTTATAAAGTTATCTTTATCAAACTTGGTATTTATTAGTTTTACTACGTTCCCCATATATATGACAAAATCCTATTAAGATCGGACAACTATATCATATAGCTGCCATAGGAACAATCGGTCGAAACATTAAGTTGTTTGTACTTTTCTCTGATATTTATAGATATTTTTTCTTAAATATTTTCACTTTCGTTCACTTCACAAAAAAAATTAAACAAACACAAACAAAATTAATTCACTTTAATCCTGGTTCAATTAACCTTTTGTTATTTTGAACTTGTCTGTTCTTATTGTTCACTTCTTTTTATTAAACACACTCCGTTGGCATTGTTCTCTCCAACTGTACTGACGAATTAAATTTTTACCGCGCGTGAACTGAATTCGTCCCACTGTACAGCCGCTGTCGCGACGCCTTTACGGCCTTTCGACGCCGACGTCGACTGCGGCGCGCGTTTGTGCACACGTGTGCAAGCGTATAAGTTTCGCCGTCGCCGCATCTGTACTTCTTCGACCGACCGTTATATTTTTTGCTCTCCACTTTGTGTATTCGGCTTTGCACGCATTTTTGTGGCCTAACTCTTGCAGGTGTTCATTTTGTCGCCTAACATAGGGTATGAAATGCACTTGCTAGGGTATGCTCGACTATCTAAAACCCTGGAATTGCATTTTACCCATATATGATGTATTCCCTTTCTCTTATCCTCTGCTAGGGTACATATATTCTAAGGTATGCCCAACTCAAAAATACCCTATAGGCAACTTTTTCTTTTGTAAAACACTTTTTTGGGCATATTTGCGGGGCCTTAATCCGCACACATGCCACGCCCCTAAACACCTCTATGTCCCTGCTCGGGCGCCACTTGTAAGGAAGCTACTGGCCGGGGTACAAATCTCGGTCTCGCCAGGTTCAGCAAGCCTACAAGACATTTGTTAGTTGCTGGGATGAAGGGTTTAGGGAGAGGGGAAGTGTCACAAATATCGCTACTCTGCCTTCGATCCTCCTAGCGGAAAGGCCTGCGAATTTCCGGAACGACCGAGCTGACCTTCAGCGTTCGATGGATAGCGCAGCGGTCCCTGCCAGAGTGTGTCCCAGCCCACACACAAACTACCGTTGGGATGGTTACCATGAGCGACGTAACGAAGCCTCGTCTCTCTCGATACCCTGCACTTTATGTTAGGAAAGGAGTTGTTATTATGATCGACGTAATGAAGCCTCGTCTCTCGACACACTACGCTTTAGGTTAAGAAAGGGGTTATGTCGAGCGACGTAATGAAGCCTCGTCTCTCGATACACTATGCTTTAGGTTAAGAAAGGGGATATGTCGAGCGACGTAATGAAGCCTCGTCTCTCGATACTACGACTTAAGTTAAGAAGGGGAGGTTATGTTAAGTACCGGCTAGCCACGGTACCCGATGTTAGTGTTAATAAAAGATGACAAGGATTATAGATTTATGAGCATTACTTTATTCACATCACTTTCTTTATAATTATTTAGCACTACCCTACTCCGTTCCCCTACGAGAAAGCCTTGCCGCACTGCCTGGAGCCCTAGCGCTCCGCTACCCGTTTCGGGGCTATGTTCTCCTTCTGCCACTCCGACACACGTCTACTTACTCTGGTAGTCGCCAAAAAAGTGCCGGCACGCTCGTAAGCGAGACATGCGCTTGCCTCGGCCGCTCAACTTCGCCGCGAGCTTTCGCAACTTCGCCTCGGAGCTTTCGCTCTTCGCCGCCGAATTGAAGCTGCGCTCTCGAGACGGTGTTGAGAAACCGATCGGCAACGCACGGTTGCTGCGGCGACCGGCGGTTAAATTCAAATTCAAATTTATTCTATTCTATTCCTATCCTCTTATTCCAATAAATGTTTAACAATGCTGATATTAGAAACCGCTCCTTGCCTTCTTACTTCTAATACTTATGCTACTTAAAACTAACAAAACAATAAGATTATATATCTAACGGCTCCCTGCCGCGAAACAGGATTGTGGGGTGGCTACTCTGGGTCGCAGATCTATCTAGTTCCAGCTATCTATCTATAAACGTACACTCAACTCCTTCATCCACTAATGCATATGTGCGCACGCTTTTTGATTTACTATAGAGCCTGATTGGAACATATAGAAACAATTTCTTATTTGCGGAGCTGCCGTGAAACATAACAGCAGACTGCCTTGCCTTAATCCGGTTGTTCCTACCTAGGCGTATGCAGCAGCACATGGTGCGTTGACTCGCAACCATGTACGGGACATTTCTTCTTTGATTTATACTGTTGTGCACGATGACGCATAAATCAGCAAAAACAGAGCCGCTTTTCCTTAACAAGTTCCCACCCCTGATTTGTACCCATGTATCTAAAGTCGTCGCAATCTGATAGACGGATGTTGCCGGCGCACTTCGCACATGAAACCCTCTCCTGTTCCTGCTGAGAACGTTGTTGATGAGAACCCTCGGGGCTGTCTACCGTGTTGTGCACAAAAATTCGCTCTCTAGTGGTTTTCGTGGAGCTATTCTTTTCGTTGTCAGTCCGTGGTGTCTCGTAGGGCGTGACCATAGTGGCGCCCATTGCCACATTAAACAGCCAGTTATCAAAAGAGGTCAAACTGCTACCATCATTTAATATTCGATGCCGGACCCTATCCGATTTCATATTGCTGGGCATCTTAGCACCAAGCTCGTTTAGCAGCGCGGGATCGAAAAGATATTCGTCCATATCAGTGGCCGCTATCGTTGCGCAATAGTTTTGGACAGTTAAGGCCAGTCGGATAACAATGTTCAAGTTGTCCGATTTTATTACTGGTTCCTCTCGTAGCTTTTGCTGCAGCGCAGCGTGTACTATTTCAGAGCGGCCATACATCATTAGCAATGTGCCTATAGCATACGGCACTGTAGCTGGGATCATACGTTTTTTACGCACCGCATCCAGGGCTTGCCCTCCGAGCACTTCTGAAGCCTGATGAGATTTTCCTCGTTGCTGAATCCACATCTCTCTGTGGATTGCTCATAATTGCTGATAAAGATCAACAATTCCACTGGTTTGCCTGTAAAAATTGTTAAATCTTTGCTGATGACATGTCGCGCACTGATTTGCGCAGATGTCAGCGATCCATTCCACGGCGTCTCATTATTACAATGCACATGGTCGAATTGCTGCCGTGGCGCGTGCTCAATCGATCTATTGAGCGCTCCCAGACCTGTGTGGCCCATGTGCGCGGCAGTACTAGGCTCCGTAGCCTGATTAAACACCGCCGTATTTGTTTGATATGGCATACTGGGGTGTACACTCCAATTAGCCGCAAACAGTTTCTGCTTGCATATCAAGTTTTGGTATCCCAAAGGATCGAAGAATGCTTCCACTTTCTTAGTGCTTCGATGTATCGGTGTTGAACTTTCCCTTGGGCCAGTAGCTGCAGACGCTATAAATTTCTGTGTTTGCTCCTCCGTTACCTTTTCCTAGCCTGCCCCGCCAACCATGCCGTTACAAGCGTTGCAGTTCCACCGGGCTGAATACTACTTGTCGTCCTTCTCGCACTTGCATTTTGTTCATCACCGTCAGCCATCTCGCCACACCAACACTATGAAGCCGCATTGAGGTTATGGCAGCTATGTGTGAGTCTAACTCTTGTAGCGTATCTCTCTATAGGCAGCTCAGGTTGTGACTTTGCAAGTCGCTTGCTTCGCAGACATCTCCGCCGTAGCACAGAATCCCTCAGACACTCTGCTGCAGAGAATATTTCAGAATGTTAGCACCGAGACAGGGATTGGCAGGGATTTCTAGCGTCGAACAGAAACAACTATTTCTTTTGGTTGTCTGTACGCTGATTCGATTTGATTCGATTCGATGTAAGATACGATATGATATGCTGAAATCCTTATTATCTTTTCATTATTTAACAACCTATATTTGACATTATTATGAGACTTACATTCGCTCTCCGCACGCTCTTCTGTTCTCTTTCACTTTTGCTCAGCTGCAAACTCACGCTGATAAAAGTTGCTAAGCAAGAGTAACAGAAGATTGGCTGTACATAAAAATATTTTAACACAAAAAAAAAAAAATAAAAAAAGCTCAGCTGCAAGCACAAAAAGAAAATGAACATCGGCAAAAAGGCAGATTGTGAAGCTGCGTGCGATCGACTGTCCATATGAGTTAGTTTTCGGCAAACAAAGTAATTTGCCATCGTATTTTAGTTCAGTAAATAATATTCATCCATAATTCATAATTTAATCCATTAGACAGTATAGAAGGCTATTCTAAAGAATCAAAATAAAGATTAGAAACAGCTTATAAAAGAGCTAGAGTAATGATAGATAAACATATGCAGAAAAACAAGGCACTATAAAGATAGAAAAACTTTGGACCTAATATTGAGTATAGGAGTAGAAGTACTTTTTAAAATGAAGTAGGTCACAAATTAGAATAGTAATAAGCATAGAAAAAAATAATGCTATTATAAAAGTAAATAGTATAGTAAAAATACGGATAGATTATAAATTTTCAATGCATAACATCTAAATTTTTATTATGAATTCGAATTCAAAATGAAAAAAAAAATTTATATATATGTCGTGTATCCAACAAATTATTGTGAGTATTATTTTTGAAGGTTAACGATTAAGAGTTAGTAAGAATCAGAGAATTTGACAGAGAGTACAGCTATTTAACATAACTATCCTACTTGCAATAGGGTTGCTACTGAAAGCATGGTGTGAGATAAAGAAGATAGTCTCTGCCGAACATGGCCCGAGTGTGTTGTATAACGTTCAGTTTGGTATATTGTTGAGTGTTCACTAACAGTACTAAAAGTCAGAGAAGAATGTAGAATGACAAGAGCATGCTGGTATGGAGGAGGACGATGAAAATAATTCGATTCGAAAAGTGAAAGTCAAAGCGCATGTACGTGCTCCTAAGAATATAATTTTTGTGTGACTACAACGACACTCGGGACTTGCTGTGCTGCCAGTATGCCTAATTGCAAAGGAAGTGATTTCTCCGATCCGACATCAGAAGTGGGATCCGGCGATGCCCCTTCACGAGGCAATTTTGACGATTAGTGTCGTCAGCTTCGTGGGAATGGAGACATCGGCGGCAACTTTAATGAACATTTTTAATGGCCGACCGTATGATGGCGAATGCCTCTCCGTATATGCGAGCCGTCTTGTGACGTCACTTTTATCCAAATGGAAGACAGCGAACATGGAGGAAATTGCAGTATCAGTTGTTTTGGCACATACATCGAAAATCGACAAAAGTCTGCAACGTATGTTATATACGACTAATATAAAAAGTCAAGACGAGATGCAACAGCATCTGAAGGCCTATGCTTATGGAAGGTCAAATGGAGGTCTGCAGCCAAATATCCCAATGGAACCAGATCGCAAGAGATTGAAAACACAATATGGCATTAAATGTCATCATTGTGGAAACCTCGGACATAAATTGGTCGAACGTCGCAAGAGGAAGTATGAAGAAGGCAACATGTCAAAAAACTCAGTATTACCTAAAGGTCGATCTGCCGTTACCTGCTTTAAATGTGGCGATGCTGGCCACATTGCGTCATCATGTACAAAAGGAGTTTCTACGAGCGGTGTTGGATCACATGAGAAGCATATAAACATCTGTTGTGTGTCCGAGCCAAGAGGAATCCTGCATCAATCTGGTGAGTTCGTTCCATTTTGTTTTGACTCTGGAGCTGAATGAGAAATTTTCCGGAAAAGAATTAATAATTTGATAGTTTTGAGGGATATTGGAGAAAATCCCTATTATTTCATGTAATAATGGATAAGTTTTTAAAATACGATGTATTGATAGGCCGTGATATACTCGGATTAGGCTTTGGAGTCTCCATCGAGGCCGACAAATTTGAAATGTACAAACCCAAAACTGTTGATGTACTAATAAAAGTGCCAGAAAACTCTAGACAAAATGTATGCCAACTACTGGTTCGAGAAGATGTCTAAGTATGTGAAAAAGTTTGTAGAAAATTGCATTACCTGTAGATTGTCAAAACCACCATCTGGCAAGCCACAAATAGAAATGCACCCGATTCCTGTGCATATTGATATAACCGGAAAGTTAAGAGGCAAAAACGACTTGAAAGAGTACATCATAGTTCAAGTTGATGCGTTCACAAAATTTGTTCACCTTCAACAAACGCTGAACCTAAATAGGCTACGCTGAACAGGGTAGTTGTTTTGCTAGCACAAGGTTTAGGGAATTTTTCTTTTCGCAGAAGATAGGTTTACACCTGATTGCGACAGGCGGCAGTCGAGCAAACGGCCAAGTAGTGTGTCATGAGCACCATAAAGAGCATGCTCACAGCGGTTGAGAGAAGTCAGCGATCCTGGCAAGACGCTTTAAAGGACATACAGCTGTCAATAAATTGCACGACAAATCGTGTAACGAAATATAGTCCGTTAGAATTCTTAATCGGCAAAGATGCCATTAGGAATGATAACAATAGCAGATGAAAGAAAAATTGATAATGATTTAATAAGAACACAAGCCAAAGATAAGATTGTAAATAACGCTAAATATGATAAGGCTAGGTTTGACAAAAATAAAGCAAAGATTGTAAAACATAAGCGTGGTGATCATGTCCTATTCAAGAGGGAAGAACGAAATCAAACGAAGTTAGATCCCAAGTTTAAGCGACCTTTTGAGATAATTGAAATACTTGATGGAGACAGATATTTATTAAAGTCATTGACGAGTAAGCGCACTTTTAAGTATGCGCATGAGTATTTGCGAGCTTTTCCAAGCAACAATGTGTCGGAGGAGTTGATAGATTTGAGAGACGATGAGTGTGACAATATTGAGGACATTGCTCAAGACACTGTGGCACTAAGAGAGAGTGCGGTTGGGCATATACACGATGGCTAAGACCGCACCATAATATTCACGCCGTGCACAAGTGCTCGATCATGGCGTGCTGAAGCGGGTGATATTATGGCGGGGGTCAGAGGTTGAAAGACCTGTATGGATCCGCTCCATGTTATCGTTGCTGGGCAGCAAGAGCCTATAGACGTGTAATGACAGAATAACAAAAAAAAAAATAATTAATAATAAAACCTACAATGACCGATGATACTGCTGTTTGTAAAGCTATTCTTAAAGTAAAGTAATGACTAATAAATGTTACCCAACAATTTTGACTAAGGCATGATCTAAGCGAAATGTACACACGAGGACGTGTTAAATGTCAGGAAGGCCGTGTCGTGTATCCAACAAATTATTGTGAGTATTATTTTTGAAGGTTAACGATTAAGTGTTAGTAAGAATCAGAGAATTTGACAGAGAGTACAGCTATTTAACATAACTATCCTACTTGCATTAGGGTTGCTACTGAAAGCATGGTGTGAGACAAAGAAGATAGTCTCTGCCGAGCATGGCCCGAGTGTGTTGCATAACGTTCAGTTTGGTATAGTGTTGAGTGTTCACTAACAGTACTAAAAGTCAGAGAAGAATGTAGAATGACAATAGCATGAGTAGTGCTGGACGACGATGAAAATCATTCGATTCGAAAAGTGAAAGTCATAGCGCATGGACGTGCTCCTAAGAATATAATTTTTGTGTGACTACAACGACACTCGGGACTTGCTGTGCTGCCAGTATGCCTAATTGCAAAGGAAGTGATTTTTCTGATCCGACATATATATAAGCCAAAAACATAAAAATTATATTTTAAAATTTGTATATACACATATTTCAATCAATTCTTAAATACGTATAATTTTTAAAAAATATTTATTACATTTATTTATTAATATAAATCAGACTCTAGCGCATAGCATAAAAAGAATATTATATGTATGTATATGCATTTGCGCATAGATACATACAGTACTGTGCACACAAGTAGCTTGCACCTTAGCCGCTCCTCTCTATTTGTAGCTGTTAACAGCATAAGTACATACGTGTATCCGTAGGCTAAGCACATGCCTTTAAATTCAAATAAAGTCATTCTGAACATAAAAGCTAAACAGCACTGACGTGCTTATATTTTCATAAAAACATATATAGCAATACTATACATAGCGACCGTGACATGTTCATGATACCCTGCCTGGAGGCAGTTGAACGAAAGCAAACACTTATCTTCAACGGCGTGGGATAACAAAGTACATCAGCGAGAATGAAAATCAACAACAACAAAAAGGTCAACAACAACAACTGTTGCAGCAACGCAAGTAAAACCACATGGAATATACAGCACCAAAAGTAAAAACTAATACGCCGAGGAAAATAGCAACAACGGCGGTAGAAAACATAATGTTCTGAGTGAGTAAGGTGTAAAAATATGTGTCGCTTTTGTCCATACGCATCACAGTAGATGAGTATAGGGCGAGAAGATTAACAGCCAGTGACCCAGTGGCCGTTAATCAAACAAGCGTAGAAAATAAAAAACCGAGAAATCGTGACAGCATACAGCTGCGTTTTAAAAAACGCAAGGTTGAGATATGCAAGCTATTGTACTGCGAGGGACCAGTGTTCAGCCCGGCCTGTGCGATGACTTGCACCGGCAAAGCTAACCGCACCGAGGTAGCCAGAGAAGCTGGAGAAGAACCAAACCCGGAACAAAATTAATTAATTGCAATGACAGCCGTCTATGTTGTACGAAACATTAGAGAGGAGATCACTGCGTTAACGACAACCTTGTTGCTAATGTGTCCAGGTCCCCTTTATCCTTTATCTCTTCCTGAGGATGTATATCATCCTACTTTGGAGGATGTAATTTTCAATTGCAACTCTCTCATTTCGTGCTCATCAGCTACCAATAATCTCCGCCGTTGCTTTCACTAAGGATACTATTCCTTACTTAATCAACGTATTCATGCAACCGATTGGAATTGAATTCTGCTATTAATTTTTTGTATAACACCCTAAACTCCCTCTTAGATATGTGTATTCCCAATTCAATTCCTTCGACTGGTTCTTCAAAGCCACTCTGGTTCACTCCCAGATTATCAAACCTAAAAAATATAAAATCGAAATATTTTAAAAAGTTTAATAGGTCTGGTTCGTTTACAGACTTGGCTAAATATTCCATAGCCAAGTCGAATTTCTTTCTTCTGAATTGTCAATGCTATGAGAATTATCTTACACGTTGCCAAACGCAATTTGCCCTAAATCCGAGACAGTTTTACAATTTTGTAAACTTGAAGCGTAAATCTTCAAGTCTGTCATCTTCTTTTTCTCTCGGGATGGATTAAGCTAGCAATGACTCTGATTCTGCTAACCTCTTTGCTAGTTTTTTTCAATCAACTTACTCTTCAGTCTGTCCTAATAGTAATTCTTACCCTAATACTATTACTTCCTATAGTTCTATACCTTCTCCTATTATTTCTCATTCCACTCTCCTTTAACTTTAAATTCTTTAAAATCTTCCCTTGTTCACCCATTGCTAAAGCTTTTTAATCTGTCCCTTGAATCTTCTGTCTTTCCATCTCTTTGGAAAGAATCTTATATCATTCCTCTCCACAAGAAAGGTGGAAGGTCTGATATAAAAAATTACAGGGCATTGCAAAACTGTCCGCTATTCCTAAATTATTTGAAAAAATAATCACTTCGAATTTGCAGCATTTCTGCAAATCAGTTTTTTCCTGTTCAACATGGATTCGATAAGAATCGGTCAACTACGACCAATCTGCTTGAGTTTACTTCCTTGGTAAATGATGCTTTCCTTTCGAAAATGCAAACTGATGTCATTTACACTGACTTCAGTAAGGCGTTTGACTCTGTGCACCATGACATTTTACTTTTTAAACTTGAACGAATAAGTGTCCCTCCGTCTCTTTTGCTTTGGATTAGTTCTTATTTAAAAGGTAGGACCCAAAGAGTAATGCTGAGGCTGACTACCTCTAAACAGGTTCACGTTACTTATGGTGTTCCTCAAGGTAGTCATCTTGGACTTTTACTCTTTACTCTTTTAATAAATGATCTCCCCTCTGTTATATCACATGCCCGTGTACTCATGTATGCGGACGACGTGAAACTTATTCTATCATACACTAATCCCCTACATCATTCTCGTCTTCAAGATTATTTGAACGCTATGTAACTTTGGTGTTCGGCCAATCAATTGCATCTGAATTGTTCAAAGTGTATGTTTATGTCATTTAATCGTACTACACCTTATCTTGTCATTGAATCTGTTCAGAAGCAATTTTTGATTTTTGCCTTACGAGGTTTAAATTGGGACCCTAATCTTCGGTTGCCATCCTACTCCAGCAGGTTGCTTCTTAATCTTCCGTTCTCTACTGAACTTTGTCTTCTCCTAATAAAATCGTTGCTTTCAGGATACCTTCTGGAACTTGCTTGCTTGCCGGACAGGCTATAAATTTTCCTTCACCGGGTCGGTGATTACCCATTACTATCTCTTCATCCTATCTTCCTAACATTCTAAATATCTTATTTAAATTTCTTTACTCTATTAATAACTTCTCTCTTCTTTTTGCGATATTGTATGTATTTTCTTTAATTATATAGTAAATTAAGTTTTTAGTATTACTAAAGAACACTATTTTCTCTACTTACACCCTTCTTCTTATCTGTAGGCTCTAATAGCATCATTGACAAAATTAGCAGTGCAAAGGGGCGTAGCTGGCCGGACGGGCAAATAAAACACCACCATCGGTCGGTGATGATTTTAGAAAATTGTGTATTTTAACTAGGCTGTTAGCATATAATTTTCATAATGTATGTATTGAATAATTAGGAAACACTCGTTTAGTCGACCATTAATATATAAATAAATAAATAAATAAATTTCACTTGGCATTTTTGCAGAATCATGGAAGGGTGGGAATATGCCAAAAACAGCAAATAGTTTCGGTAATAGCTCATTGATATGAATTGTTTGGGCTATGTGGAACTGCCATTGAGGTAATCTTCTATTAATAAATAAATAAATAACACGAATAACAATACACGAGACTAAGTAACACTACACTCAGACTAAAGTAAAAGCAAAAGGGAATTAGTGCTAAGATAAAACACGTTGACTTCTCTTTATCGCATAATCTTTATTAAATTCAAAGGAGCTTATCGGAGCTTACAGTTCCTACTTAGCTAACATAAAAACAAAACAGTTTTCCATACAAAAACTTATTTTTCGACCGATCGTTCCTAGGGCAGCTATATGATATAGCGGTCCGATGTTGATAGGATTTTGCATATACATGAGGAGCATAGTTAAACTATTAAATGTCGAGTTTGGTTAAGATATCTTAATAAACAAAGAAGTTTTTTATACAAGAACCTACTGTTCGGCCGATCGTTCCTTTGGCAGCTATATGATATAGTAGACAACTTTTTTTTATTTTTCAAAATATCAAGATCTTCGATACCATGTTTAGACTTTAGTAATATTACAATTGTGTCGACTAGTACTTTCTTGAAAATTACTCATTGGTGTGTCTGTAATAGTTAATGGGGTATTAGTGTTCTTTGTAAGAAGTTTTAAGAATATACGAATATTTTAAAGTACAATAAGATGTACTATCGAAAAATTCAGGTCGGTTAAGAAACAAAAAAGTTTTGAGCGCACGTGTTAGCAGCAGCTACCGCAAATTCCAAGAATTTCTGTATACATGTACACACACATTCATGCGCGTCTGCTTTGAATTCTATCAACAATATTGCAATTACGACTGTATTGTTTTCTGTGCTGCTATTTAAATTCGTTTTTTTCTCATTGATACTCAGCAGTTGGTGCGGCTGTGTTGAAATAAAAGAGTTCAGGTTATCCCCTAGCCGGGAGCTCCCGACTAGAACCTCTTACTGGTTTATGTCTAGTTAATTGTCTGGTAGTGACTTTTAATACTTGGTATGTCATTTCCATTAACTCTTTGATGCTTATTCTTGATAACTCATCTGCAATAGAATTATCTTTACCTTTAAGATATTCTACTGTAAATTAATATTCTTCTAGTTTGATCTCATTCGTATTAGTTTTGAAATTGGGTTGACGAAATTGGGTATGGACGAAAATGTTTGATTGCCCCAAACACCTGCGCCTCTTTTGTGCCTAGCAACTTAGATTTATCACCAATGTTGTCATTATCGCCTTCTCCTGGTGATTGTCCAAATATTACCAAATATATCCCCTGGAGTAGTCCCAGTAGGCCTTGCAGTTGAACCTGTACCAGTCAGCGCAACTGCTTCGGCCCCGTCAACTTATAGCCGCAATGTTAGACCTTCGCTAAATCTAGCCCAGATTGTTAAAAGCAATCATGGTGCCTCTTTGGCCCCACTAATGTATTACCTGTATTACCTGCAGCCCCATCAGTTCCTACTTTAACTGTTGTTGCTTCTGAGTCATTGGCAGCCTATATTGCTAGCAAAACTTCTGCTAGCGTGTCAATTACCAAATTTAATTTCTCCACTCCTCGTGAAATAGCATCTTTGAAAATTAATGTTTCAACCATTTGTGATCTTAAATTTTGGCATCCACACATGATTGTTCACGAGTTCAAGCCCAACATGAACGGGCCAATGAAGCTAAGCTACAGGAATTCAAAAAGCAGTTAGACGAACTGACAAACAAAATTAGTGCCACACAATTAACCTCCAGAAATAAAAATATATGAAGATGTGAAAGTGATCCCAGGGGTGGTGTGATGAGTTGTTAGATGCGGTTAAATGCCTTCAAGAGTTTACAGGCACGCCAGAGACATACGTGTAATGGAGTCAGGCGGCTCAGGCTGCTAACAGCCTCTTTAGACCCTTCGATGGCAGTTCCAGACACTTTCAAGCGGTCCTTTCTCAATTTAATACTGCATTAAACTATGACGCTGTAATAAGTATGTTGGATGCCACTTACAGCGATAAACGCGCCTTACACGTTATATAGGAGGAACTGGGAACCGTAAGACAGGGAAACATGAACATTCAAGAAAACTATGATGAGGTCGAGAAAAAGTTGACATTATTGACCATCACGATGACATACGATCCAGTACTGACCAGGGGTATGTGTCTGACACCACCTCTGAGTCATTGGCAGCCTATATTGCTAGCAAATCTTCTGCTAGCGTGTCAATTACCAAATTTAATTTCTCCACTCCTCGTGAAATATCATCATTCAAAATAAATGTTTCACATGATATGTTCCCAATCATTTGTGATCCCAAATTTTGGACTCCACACATGATTGTTCACGAGTTCAAGCCAAAAAAGCGAAATCAGCCTGTCACCCTTCCAATCCTTTCAATACAGGGAACCGTTTCTGCCCCAAAAAACTAACTTCGTCTTCCGAGCAAGTTTTCTTTCATTATCAGAATGTCAGAGGTCTCATTTCTAAGCTTAAAAATCTTATTATGGCTAGCACTTCTTTCGATTCGGATATAATCGCATTTTCAGAAACATGGTTGAATTCAACCATATCTAATTTTGAAGTTTTTTCGAACAATTTTATTTCACATAGAAATGATCGGCTGACTCGAGGTGGTGGGGTATTAATTGCCGTTAAAGCCACTCTCCAGTCAGAACTTTTCTGTTTTAGTACGCCTACTGACGCTGAGATTGTCGCAGTTAAGGTGTCTTTTCCTACACGCAACATCTATATCACATACTCCTATGTTCCTCCTTCTTTTGATGTTCAAATTTATATATAACACATTATATATATTTATTAATAAATATTAAAGAAGTTTCTTCACACGTGCGTGATAATGACCTATTTATGGTGTAAGGTGATTTCAATTTGCCGTAAATCTCTTGGTCATTATTCACTGCCGAAAATTATCTAGTACCCTCAGCTCAGCATGACTTTATAGATTGCATGCTAGACCTTTCCTTGCTTCAAATAAATTCAATTTCTAATCATTTGAATAGAGCTCCCGATCTGTTATTTGTAAATGACTACCCTTTTGCTAATGTGTCCAAGTCCCCTCCTTTATCCCAATTGCAATCCTCTCATTTTGCATTCATCTGCTACCTATAAGCCCCGCCGCTGCTTTCACAAAGGAAAATATTCCTTGCTTAATCAATGTATTTAGCAACAGATTGGTCTTTTTTATATGACTCGGTTGATATGAATGTTGCTATTATTTTTTTTTATAATACCCTAAACTCCATCTTAGATGATTG
>NW_026997542.1:0-4751 GCF_035044405.1 Drosophila montana
GCGTAAGAGGCGTGCCAATAATGATATTTTTAAATTTTACGCCCATGATCAGCCCATTCACACACATTTGTGTCTCTGTGTGTGTGTGTAGAGCTCGAAATTCAGAAATCCAAAAATATTGTCAAATTTGCATCGGACAGGCAGGCAGGGACCAACAGGCACACATGCGCATAAATGCTTCTATTCATATACAAAATATGTTAGTATGCGTGAATAGCAAGTCCAAAAACTTTTAAATGCACACATGCCAACGCTTAGGTACCCTTTCCAACAATAACGAGCTAAAATTAAAGAATTTCGCATCGACTTGGCAAACCCTTTCATTATTTCATATTACTCGTCCCCTCAAAAGGGAAGAAATGCCAACGACTTTTGACAAAAATTGAATTTGTGGGCATTTTTGCTTGTGCGGCCACATGCACACACAAACATTTAAACGGTACCTAGACATAAAGAGAACATTGAGAGCACTGAGAGTAAGTGCGAGCGAGATAAAAATAAACAGCGATGCCGTTCTATCGCACAAATCATATGGAAGAGAATAAGCCAAAGCAGTTTCCTGTAGTGGGAGCGAGATAAAAAACAGCGATGCCGTTCTATCGCACAAATCATATGGAAGAGAGTAAGCCAAAGGAGTTTCCTGTAGTGTGAGCGATCAAAAGATGTCATATGTATATCTTACTCGCTCGTTGGGCCAGATGCAAACCAATTTTTGGTGACCAACATCTTTACACTGGTTGTCCTATCTATATGTTTTTTGGTTAGTGATGCATGCTAGTGGAGCGGTTTTAAATCAAAACCATAATGGACTCCAACTTCCAATATCTTATGCATCACGTTCATTTACTAAGGTTAAAAGTAATAAAAGTACAACAGAACAAGAATTATCAGCAATACACTGGGCAATTACCTATTTTCGACCATATATTTATGGCAAATATTTTACAGTCCAAACAGACCACAGACCATTAACATATGTGTTTTCAATGATCAATCCTATTTCAAAATTAACACGCATGCGGATTGAATTTGTAGCTGTTAACCGATAACAGCATAAGTACATACATATTTCCATTGGCTAAGAAATGCCTTTAAATCCAAATAAAGTCATTCCGAAAATAAAAGATAAACAGCCCTTACATGCTTATCTTTTCATTAAAACATATATAACAATACTTTAAATGGCGACCGTGACATGTTCACGATTCCCTGCCTGGAGGCAGTTAAACGAAAGAAAACACTTATCTTCAACCACGCGGGATAACGAAGTACATCAGCGAGAAAGAAAGTCAACAACAACAAGAACATCAACCAAAAGTAACAACTAATACGCCGAGGAAAATAGCAACAACGGTGGTGGAAAACATAATGTTTTGAGTGAGTAAGGTGTAAAAATATGTATCGCTAATGTCCATACGCATCACAATAGATGAGTATAGGGTAAGAACAAAGACAATATAAACACTAAGATGAGTAACGCCATACAACAAAATGCTACTATGCAGCTTGCTTTTTTGAAATTTGAGAACGAAAACGAAATCAGTACCATTGCGCTTTCAGAATGTATACTTTATACGTTTCGGCTCTATGAGAGCCGTGCAAGCAATTATGTTTGCATGTGTGTTAGTATACATACAGCATATTTGTTGTGTTGCTATTCACAGCTCTGGCTTTAGCTGGCAATGAAATCAATTTTGTTAGTTTTCTAGCGCTGATCATGCACCTATCCCAATTTTGAATTCAAATACGAATGCATGCTGTGTACTGAGGTTGGCTCCGTAAAAAGTCTGTCTTTTAAAGTCGTCGCAAATATTTATATAATTTCTTTAAGTTAAATGTTTAATTATTTAATTTTATTTTTATTTTATTAAAAAATAAAAGAGTGCCAAAAATGATTTAAACAAAAAAAAATTGATAAACGGAATCTTTGGAAACACAAAATTTAAGCTCTTATTTGATTTCTTTTATTTCTTAAAAATAATAGTAATTTAATTAATAAGTTAATTTAATGAAATTATATAAATATTTGCATTGACTTTAAAACCCTCAGTACACAGCATGCATTCATATGTGAATAAAAATTTGGAATAGGTCGTGCATGATCAGGGCTAGAAAACAAATTTATTTCTCCACCAGCTAAAGCCAAGGCAGTGAATAACAACACATATACATATACATATTTTGATGTAGTTATGCATGCATAATTCACACATACAAACATAGGTGCTTGCACGCCATTGGCTGAACAAGAACTTCTCCCGAGCATACACTGTCCAAAAATAAAAGTGAAATAAATCTATGTGTGATATTTTCTTAACATAGTTATTGCACAAGTTGCGCCTTGTAACAAAATTGTTTTATTCTTAATTTTCCTGCAAAATTTATAGTTAGTATCTAGGGTAATGTATCATTTGAATTAAGCATGCATTTCATGGATAAAGCAGAAGTACTTTGCGTCGACGCAAAGCACCATCGACCAGCTTTGCTGAAGGCAGGCTGGCGACTAACTTCGTTGCTCGGGTCAGCATCAGCACGCCGCGACTTCGGCATTCGTTCGTCTGGCTTTTGGAGAACGAATAGTCAGTCGGCAGGCATGTCGTGCGAAAACTCAAACGCCAGATGAAACGCCAGGCATGACATTTTTCGTCGCATGCAAATGTATGGGCGTTACTCATCTTAGTGTTTATATTGTCTTTGGTGAGAAGATGTTGATGAGAGTTGAGAATGATTGACGTGTTTTACTTGTGCTCCAAAATTGTTATATATTTTTGCGCTTTAAGCCAGCTTTTAACTCTAAATTTTAAATTTTTTTGCGTTTTTTTAAAAAGCTTTAATTACTTGTGCAAAGTGCCATCTGTTGTGCAGCGTAAGTCTATTAATTATTGCATTTATTGAACGCGGCGTCAGTTCCGTGTTGTTGTTATTGTCTGTTTTGAATTTTTTGTTTTGGTGCTCCCCTGTGCATGCAATTGTTTGTGCGTGTATTCCCTGCTGCATATTTCTGCTTGTTCGCGCTCTCTCAAACTTTGCTGTTGCCTCTTGCTCCAAACAATTTGTTTGTGTACAAATATTCTTTTGATTGTTTGCTTGCTCTATCTTTGTGCACTGTTTTTCGTTTCGCATTGCGCTCTCGCAACTTCTGCTTATCTTTTACCGCCGGTAGAAAATATGTCGTGCTTTAAGAAACCTTGCACGTTTAAGCAGGCTGATGATTCTGCATAGCCGCAATTTGTTAATTGCTGCAATTGCCAAGCAATTGACAACTGCTGCAATTGCCAAGCAATTGACAACTGCTGCAATTGCCAAGCAATTGACAACTGCTGCAATTGCCAAGAAGGGCTACGGCGGCTTGCGTTGGTCGTGCCCGATTTGCATCGACAAACAAATTGATTTCTCCATAATGTATAATTCTGTGAGAAATCAATTCTTAAAACTTAATAATGTGGCTAAGCAGATCTCGAGTAGCTTTGACTCGCGTTTTGAGTTGAGCATTTACAAATCGAGTCTCCACCCAATCGCCGGTTAGAGCCTCAATTTTTGCAGTTGTCCCCTCCGTCTGTCCGTACACCTAAGCCTCTTTTGTACCTACCTAGCAAATTTTATCTATCTCAAATGTTGTCATTATCGCCTTCTCCGAGCGATTGCCCAATTGTTACCCCTGTTGTATCCCCAGTAGTCGTCCCAGTAGTCCCTGCAGTTGAACCGGCCCCAATCAGCGAAACTGCTTCAGCCCCGTCAACTTTTGGCCGCAAAGGTAGACCTGCACGAAATGTAGCCCAGATTGTTAAAAGCAATCATGGTGCCTCTTTGGCCCCACCAACTACTATATTACCTTCAGCCATATCAGCTCCTACTCTGACTGTTGTTGCCCCTCGTAGGCAAGTTTTTGTGTCTCGACTTTCGTCTGAGTCATTGTGAGTCATTGGCAGCCTATATTGCTAGCAAATCTTCTGCTAGCGTGGCAATAACTAAATTTAATTTCTTACCCCTCGTGATATAGCATCATTCAAAATTAATGTTTCACATGATTTATTCCCAATCATTGATGATCCTAAATTTTGGCCTCCTCAGATTTAATTTCACATAGAAATGATCGGCTGACTCGAGGTGGTCGGGTATTAATTGCCGTTAAAACCACTCTCCAGTCAGAACTTTTCTGTTTTAGTACGCCTACTGACGCTGAGATTGTCTCAGTTAAGGTGTCTTTTCCTACACGCAATATCTATATCACATACTCCTATGTTCCTCCTTCTTTTGATGTTCAAATTTATATATAACACATTATATATATTTATTAATAAATATTAAAGAAGTTTCTTCACACGTGCGTGATAATGACCTATTTATGGTGTAAGGTGATTTCAATTTGCCGTACATCTCTTGGTCATTATTCACTGCCGAAAATTATCTAGTACCCTCAGCTCAGCATGACTTTATAGATTGCATGCTAGACCTTTCCTTGCTTCAAATAAATTCAATTTCTAATCATTTGAATAGAGCTCCCGATCTGTTATTTGTAAATGACTACCTTTTTGCTAATGTGTCCAGGTCCCCTCCTTTATCCCAATTGTAATCCTCTCATTTTGCATTCATCTGCTACCTATCAGCCCCGCCGCTGCTTTCACAAAGGAAACTATTCCTTGCTTAATCAATGTATTTAGCAACCGATTGGTCTTTTTTATTTGACTCGGTTGATATGAATATTGCTATTATTTTTTTTTATAATACCCTAAACTCCATCATAGATGATT
>NW_026997543.1:0-18828 GCF_035044405.1 Drosophila montana
TCTCTCTTTCTGTGTTTCTGTATGTCTGCGAGTCTGTGGGTCTGCGTGTCTGTCTGCCTGTTTTCCTATCTGTCTGTCTGTCCGCCGGTCGGTCTGCCTGTCTGTCTGTCTCTCTCTCTCTCTGCCCGTGCGTCTTACTGTCTGCGAGTCTATTGGTCTGCCTTTCTGTCTGTCTATCTGTGTGCCTGTCTGTCTGTCTGCCCGTCTGCCTGTCTCTCTGTCTGCATGTCTGTCTGTCTGTATATCAGCCTGTCTGTCTCTGCCGGTGTGTCTGTCTGCGGTGCTTAGGTATTCCTGCCATCTGTCTGCCTGACTGTCTGTGTATCTCTCTCTCTCTTCCTGTGTGTCTGTATGTCTGCGAGTCTGTGGGTCTGTGCGACCGTCTGCCTATCTGTCCTATCTGTCAGTCTGTCTGCCGGTCTGTCTGTCTACTCTGTCTGCGCTGTTTGTCTGTTTGTATATCAGCCTGTCTCGTCTCTGCCGGTGTGTCTGTCTGCGGGGCTTTAGGTATTCCTGCTAATCTGTCTGCCTGTCTGTCTGTTTGTATCTCTCTTTCTCTCTTCCTGTGTTTCTGTATGTCTGCGAGTCCGTGGGTCTGCGTGTCTGTCTGCCTGTTTTCCTTATCTGTCTGTCTGTCCACCGGTCGGTCTGCCTGTCTGTCTGCTCTCTCTCTCTTTCTCTCTCTCTGCCCGTGCGTCTGACTGTCTGCGAGTCTATTGGTCTGCCTTTCTGTCTGTCTATCTGTAGTGCCTGTCTGTCTGTCTGCCCGTCTGCCTGCCTCTCTGTCTGCATGTTTGGCTGTCTGTATATCAGCCTGTCTGTCTCTGCCGGTGTGTCTGCCTGCCTGTCTGTATATCTGTCTCTCTCTCTCTCTTCCTGTGATTTCTGTATGTCTGCGAGTCTGTGGGTCTGCGTGTATGTCTGCCTGTTTTCCTATCTGTCTGTCTGTCCGCCAGTCTGCCTGTCTGTCTGTCTCTCTCTCTCTCTGCTCGTGCGTCTGTACTGTCTGCGAGTCTATTGGTGTGCCTTTCTGTCTGTCCACTGGTGCCTGTCTGTCTGTCTGCCCGTCAGCCTGTCTCTCGTCTGCATTTCTGTCTGTCTGTATATCAGCCTGTCTGTCTCTGCCGGTGCGTCGGTCTATCTGTCTGCCTGACTGTCTGTGTATCTCTCTCTCTTCCTGTGTGCCTGTACGTCTGCGAATCTGTGGGTCTGTGTGACCGTCTGCCTATCTTCCTATCTGTCAGTCTGTCTGCCGGTCTGTCTACTACCTTTCTGTCTGTCTATCTGTGTGCCTGTCTGTCTGTCTGTATCAGCCTGTCTGTCTCTGCAGGTGTGTCTGTCAGCGAGGCTGTAGGTATTCCTGCCCATCGTCTGCCTGTCTCTCTGTGTATCTCTCTCTCTCTCTCTTCCTGTGTGTCTGTATGTCTGCGAGTCTGTGGGTCTGTTTGACCGCCTGCGTATCTTCCTTTTTGTCTGCCGCCGGTCTGCCTTCTTGTGTGCCTCTCCCTCTCTGCCTGTGCGTCTGACTGTCTGCGGGTCTATTGGTCTGCCTTTCTGTCTGTCTATCCGTGTGCATGTCTGTCTGTCTGCCCGTCTGCCTGTTTCTCTGTGTGCATGTCTGTCTGTCTGTATATGAGCCTTTTTGTCGCTGCCTAGGTGTTCCTGCCTATCTGTCCGACTGCCTGTCTGTGTATCTTTCTCTCTCTTCCTGTGTATCTCTATGTCTGCGAGTCTGCGGGTCTGCGTGTCAGTCTGCCTGTTTTCTTATCTGTCCGCCGGTCAATCTGCCTGTCTGTCTGCCTCTCTATCTCTCTCTGCCCGTACGTCTGACTGTCTGCGAGTCTATTGGTCTGCTGTTATTTCTGTCTATCTGTGTGTCTCTATGTCTGTCTGCCCGTCTGCCTGTCTCTCTGTCTACTTATCTTTCTGTCTGTTAGTCTACATGTCTGTCTCTTTCGGTGTGTCTGTCAGCAAGGCTGCATCTGCCCATCTGTCTGCCTGTCTGTCCGTGTATCTCTCTCTCTCTCTTCCTGTGTGTCTGTTTGTCAGTGAGTCCGTGGGTCTGCATGTCTGTCTGCCTGTTTTCCTATCTGTCTGTCTGCCTCCGGTCGGTCTGCCTGTCTGCGTCTCTCCCTCTGCTCTTGCGCCCGACGGTCTGCGAGTCTATTGGTCTGCCTTTCTATCTGTCTACCTGTGTGCGTGTCTGTCTGTCTGCCCGTCTGCTTGTCTCTCTGTCTACATGTCTGTCTGTCTGTGTATCAGCCTGTCTGTCTCTGCCAGACAGACACACCTGTCTGCGAGGCTATTAGCATTCCTGCCAATATGTCTGCCTGCCTGTCTGTGTATCTCTCTCTCTTCCTGTGTGTCTGTAAGTCTGCGAGTCTGTGGGTCTGTGTGACCGTCTGCCTATCTTCCTTAATGTCTGCTTGGCTGCCTCTCTCTCTCTCTCTGCCCGTGCATCTGCCTGTCTGTGAGTCTATTGGTCTGCCTTTCCGTCTGTCTATCTGTGTGCCTGTCTGTCTGTCCGCCCGTCTGCCTGTCTCTCTGTCTGCATGTTTGTCTGTCTGTATATCAACACGTCTGTCTCTGCCGGTGTGTCTTCCTGCAAATCTGTGAGTGTTCCTGCCTATCAGTCTGCCTGCTTGTCTGTGTATTTTTCTCTCTCTTCCTGTGTGCCAGTATGTCTGCGAGTCTGTGGGTCTGTCTGACCGTCTGCCTATCTTCCAATATGTCTGCCGAGCTGTCTGCCTCTCTCGCTCTCTGCCCGAGCGTCTGACTGTCTGCGAAACCATTGGTCTGCCTTTCTGTCTGTCTATCTGTGTGCCTGTCTGTTCGTCTGCCCGTCTGCCTATTTCTCTGTGTGCATGTCTGTCTGTCTGTAAATCAGCCTGTCTGTCTCTGCAGGTGTGTCTGCCTGCGAGGCTTGGGCGTTCCTGCCTATCTGTCTGCCTGCCTGTCTGTGTATATCTCTCTCTCTTCCTGTGTGTCTCTGTGTCTATTAGTCTGTGGGTCTGCGTGTCTGTCTGCCTGTTTTCTTATCTGTCCACGGGTCGGTCTACCTGTCTGTCAGCTTGTCTGCCTCTCTCTCCCTCTCGGCCCGGGAGTCTGACTGTCTGCGACCCTTTTTTTCTGCATTCTTGTCTGTCTATCTGTGTGCCTGTCTGTCTGTCTGCCCGTCTGCCTATCACTTTGTCTGCATGTCTGTCTGTCTGTATATCAGCCTGTCTGTCTCTGCCGATGTGTCTGCCTGCGAGGCTGTGGGTGTTAGTGCAAATCTGTCTGCCTGCCTGTCTGTGTATCTCTCTCTCTCTCTCTCTCTCTTTCTGTGTTTCTGTATGTCTGCGAGTCTGTGGGTCTATCTGTGTGTCTGTCTGTCTGTCTGCTTGTCTCTCTGTCTGCATGTCTGTCTGTCTGTATATCAGCCTGTCTGTCTCTGCCGGTGTGAGAGAGAGAGAGAGAGAGAGAGAGAGAGATAGAGAGATAGAGAGAGAGAGAGAGAGAGAGAGAGAGAGAGAGAGAGAGAGAGAGAGAGAGAGAGAGAGAGAGCGAGATAGAGATAGAGCGAGATAGAGAGAGAGAGAGAGAGAGCGAGAGAGAGAGAGAGAGAGAGAGAGAGAGAGAGAGAGAGAGAGAGAGAGAGAGAGAGAGAGAGAGTCATATATTCGCAGGCAGTTATGAAGAACAACATATTCACAGACAGACAAATGATAGGCAGTCCGACAGACAGACAAAGAGACCGACAGGAATACCTACAGGCAGACGGACAAACAGACCCACACAATCGCAGTCATACAGACACGCAGGAAGAGAGAGAGATACACAGACAGTCAGCCATCCAGATATACAGGAATACCTAAAGCCTCGCAGCCAGACACACCGACAGAGACAGACAGGCTGATATACAGACTGACAGCCATGCAGACAAAGTGATAGGCAGACGGGCAGACAGACAGACAGGCGCACAGATAGACAGACAGGAATGCAGACCAATAGGCTCGCAGACAGTCAGACGCCTGGGCAGAGAAGGAGAGAGAGGCAGACAGGCAGACCAACGGGTGGACAGACAGACAGATAAGAAAACAGGCAGGCAGACACGCAGACCCACAGAGTCGTTGACATACAGAACACAGGAAGAGAGAAAGAGAGATACACGGACAGACAGGCAGATAGATTGGCAGGAATACCTAAAGCGCCGCAGACAAACACACCGCCAGAGACAGACAGGCTGATATACGGATAGACAGACATGCAGACAGAAAGACAGGCAGACGGGCAGACAGACTGACAGGCACACAGATAGACAGACAGAAAGGCAGACCAATAGACTCGCAGACAGGAAGGCGCACGGGCAGAGAAGGAGAGGCAGACAAGCAGACAGTCAGGCAGACCGACCGGCAGATATATAGGAAGATAGGCAGCCGGTCACACAGACTCGCAGACATACAGAAACACAGGAAGAGAGAGAGATACACAGGCAGTCAGGCCCACAGATAGACAGGAATACCTACAGCATCGCAGACAGACGCACCCACAGACTCACAGACAAACAGACACACAGGAAGAGAGAGAGAGATACACAGACAGTCAGGCAGACAGATATACAGACGTACCGGCAGAGACAGACAGGCTGATATACAGACAGACAGACATGCAGGCAGTGAGACAGGCAGACGGGCAGAGAGACAGACAGGCACACAGATAGACAGACAGACATGCAGATATACAGGTAGACAGACATGCAGACAAAGGAACAGACACGCAGACCCACATACTCGCAGTCATAGAGACACAAAGGAAGAGAGAGGGATATACACATACAAGCAGGCAGACAGATGGGCAGGAATACCTACAGGCTCGCAGACAGACACACTGCCAGAGACAGACAGGCAGACTTACAGACAGACAGATGTGAAGACAGAGAGAGGCAGAAGGGCAGACAGACTAACAGGCACATAGATAGACAGACAGAAAGGCAGAAAGACAGACCAGCAGACAGTCAGACGCACGGACAGAGAGATAGGCAGACAGGCAGACCGACCGGCTGACAGACAGACAGATAGGAAAACAGGCAGACTGACACGCACACCCATAGACTCGCAGACACACAAGAAGAGAGAGAGAGAGATATACACAGACAGGCAGTTAGAAAGATAGGCAGGAATACCTACAGGCTCGCGGAGAGACACACCGGCAGAGACAGACAGACAGATATGTAGACAGAGAGACAGGCACTCTTACACACAGACAGATATGTAAACAGAGAGACAGGCAGACAGGCACACAGAAAGACAGACAGACAGACCAGCAGACCGTCAAACGCACGGGCAGAGAGATAGGCAGACAGGAAAACCGACCGGCAGGCAGAAGATAGGAAAACAAACAGACAGACACGCACACCCATAGACTCGCAGACACACAGGAAGAGAGAGAGAGAGAGATACACAGACAGGCAGACAGATAGATAGGCAGGAATACCTACAGGCTTGCGGACAGAAACACCGGCAGAGACAGACATGCAGATATACAGATACACAGACATGCAGACAAAGACACAGACACGCAGACCCACATACTCGCAGTCATAGGGACACAAAGGAAGAGAGAGGGAGATACACAGACAGGCAGGCAGACAGATGTCTTCCTTTGTGTCTCTATGACTGCGAGTATGTGGGTCTGCGTGTCTGTGTCTTTGTCTGCATGTCTGTGTATCTGTATATCTGCATGTCTGTCTCTGCCGGTGTGTCTGTCCGCGAGCCTGTAGGTATTCCTGCCTATCTATCTACCTGCCTGTCTGTGTATCTCTCTCTCTCTCTCTCTCTTCCTGTGAATCTGCGAGTCTATGGGTGTGCCTGTCAGTCTGCCTGTTTTCCTATCTGTCTGTCTGTCAGCCGGTCGGTCTGCCTGTCTGCCTATCTCTCTGTCCGTGCGTCTGACTGTCTGCTGTTCTGTCTTTCTGCCTTTCTGTCTGTCTATCTATGTGCCTGTTAGTCTGTCTGCCCTTCTGCCCGTCTCTCTGTCCACATATCTGTCTGCCGGTGTGTCTGTCTGCGAGCCTGTAGGTATTCCTGCCTATCTGTCTGCCTGCTTGTCCTTTGTGTCTATCTTCCTTTGTGTCTCTATGACTGCGAGTATGTGGGTCTGCGTGTCTGTGTCTTTGTCTGCATGTCTGTGTATCTGTATATCTGCATGTCTGTCTCTGCCGGTGTGTCTGTCCGCGAGCCTGTAGGTATTCCTGCCTATCTATCTACCTGCCTGTCTGTGTATCTCTCTCTCTCTCTCTCTCTCTTCCTGTGAATCTGCGAGTCTATGGGTGTGCCTGTCAGTCTGCCTGTTTTCCTATCTGTCTGTCTGTCTGCCGGTCGGTCTGGCTGTCTGCCTATCTCTCTGTCCGTGCGTCTGACTGTCTGCTGGTCTGTCTTTCTGCCTTTCTGTCTGTCTATCTATGTGCCTGTCTGTCTGTCTGCCCTTCTGCCCGTCTCTCTGTCCACATATCTGTCTGCCAGTGTGTCTGTCTGCGAGCCTGTAGGTATTCCTGCCTATCTGTCTGCCTGCTTGTCTGTGTAAATCCCTCTCTCTTCCCTTGTGTCTCTATGACTGCATGTGTGTCTGCCTGTATATCTGCATGTGTGTCTCTGCCGGTGTGTCTGTCTGCGAACCTGTAGGTATTCCAGCTTATCTGTCTGCCTGCCTGTCTGTGTATCTCCCTCTCTCTTCCTTTGTGTCCCTATGACTGCGAGTATGTGGGTCTGCGCGTGTCTGTGTCTTTGTCTGCATGTCTGTGTATCTGTATATCTGCATGTCTGTCTCTGCCGGTGTTTCTGTCCGCAAGCCTGTAGGTATTCCTGCCTATCTATCTGCCTGCCTGTCTGTGTATCTCTCTCTCTCTCTCTTCCTGTGTGTCTGCGAGTCTATGGGTGTGCGTGTCAGTCTGCCTGTTTTCCTATCTGTCTGTCTGTCAGCCGGTCGGTCTGCCTGTCTGCCTATCTCTCTGTCCGTGCGTCTGACTGTCTGCTGGTCTGTCTTTCTGCCTTTCTGTCTGTCTATCTATGTGCCTGTCTGTCTGTCTGCCCTTCTGCCCGTCTCTCTGTCCACATATCTGTCTGCCGGTGTGCCTGTCTGCGAGCCTGTAGGTATTCCTGCCTATCTGTCTGCCTGCTTGTCTGTGCAAATCCCTCTCTCTTCCTTTGTGTCTCTATGACTGCGAGTATGTGGGTCTGCGTGTCTGTGTCTTTGTCTGCATGTCTGTGTATCCGTATATCTGCATGTCTGTCTCTGCCGGTGTGTCTGTCTGCGAACCTGTAGGTATTCCTGGTTATCCGTCTGCGTGCCTGTCTGTGTATCTCCCTCTCTCTTCCTTTGTGTCTCTATGACTGCGAGTATGTGGGTCTGCGTGTCTGTGTCTTTGTCTGCATGTCTGTGTATCTGTATATTTGCATGTCTGTCTCTGCTGGTGTGTCTGTCTGCGAGCCTGTAGGTATTCCTGCCCATCTGTCTGCCTGCTTGTATGTATATCCCTCTCTCTTCCTTTGTGTCTCTATGACAGCGAGTATGTGGGTCTGCGTGTCTGTGCCTTTGTCTGCATGTCTGTCTACCTGTATATCTGCATGTCTGTCTGTCTATCTGTGTGCCTGTCTGTCTGTCTGCATGTCTGTCTGTCTGTATATCAGCCTGTCTGTCTCTGCCGGTGCGTCTGTATATCTGTCTGCCTGACTGTCTGTGTATCTCTCTCTCTCTTCCTGTGTGTCTGTTTGCCTGTGAGTCTGTGGGTAAGTCTACCTATCTGTCTCTGCCGGTGCGTCTGTCTGCGATGCTGTAGGTATTCCTGTCTATCTGTGGGCCTGACTGCCTGTGTATCTCTCTCTCTTCCTGTGTTTCTGTATGTCTGCGAGTCTGTGTGACCGGCTGCCTATCTTCCTATATATCTGCCGGTCGGTCTGCCTGTCTGTCTGCTTGTCTGCCTTTCCTTCTCTGCCCGTGCGCCTTCCTGTCTGCGAGTCTATTGGTCTGCATTCCGGTCTGTCTATCTGTGTGCCTGTCTGTCTGTCTGCCCGTCTGCCTATCACTTTGTCTGCATGTCTGTCAGTCTGTATATCAGCCTGTCTGTCTCTGTCGGTGTGTCTGGCTGCGAGGCTTTAGGTATTCCTGTATATCTGGCTGGCTGACTGTCTGTGTATCTCTCTCTCTTCCTGTGTGTCTGTCGGTCTCTTTGTCTGTCTGTCGGACTGCCTATCATTTGTCTGTCTGCGAATATGTTGTTCTTCATAACTGCCTGCGAATATATGACTCTCTCTCTCTCTCTCTCGCTCTCTCTCTCGCTCTCTCTCTCGCTCTCTCTCTCTCTCTCTCTATCTCGCTCTCTCTCTCTCTCTCTCTCTCACACACCGGCAGAGACAGACAGGCTGATATACAGACAGACAGACATGCAGACAGAGAGACAGGCAGACAGACAGACAGACACACAGATAGACCCACAGACTCGCAGACATACAGTAACATAGAAAGAGAGAGAGAGAGAGAGGGAGAGAGAGTGATACACAGACAGGCAGGCAGACAGATTTGCACTAACACCCACAGCCTCACAGGCAGACACATCGGCAGAGACAGACAGGCTGATATACAGACAGACAGACATGCAGACAAAGTGATAGGCAGACGGGCAGACAGACAGACAGGCACACAGATAGACAGACAGGAATCCAGACAAATAGGCTCGCAGACAGTCAGACGCCCGGGCCGAGAGGGAGAGAGAGGCAGACAAGCTGACAGACAGGTAGACCGACCTGTGGACAGATAAGAAAACAGGCAGACAGACACGCAGACCCACAGACTAATAGACACAGAGACACACAGGAAGAGAGAGAGAGATACACAGACAGGCAGGCAGACAGATAGGCAGGACCACCAAAGCCTCGACAGACAGGCTGATTTACAGACAGACAGACATGCACACAGAGAAATAGGCAGACGGGCAGACGAACAGACAGGCACACAGATAGACAGACAGAAAGGCAGACCAATGGTTTCGCAGACAGTCAGACGCACGGGCAGAGAGAGAGAGGCAGACAAGCAGACAGAACGGCAGACCGACCGGCAGACAGATAGGAAAACAGGCAGACAGGAACGCAGACCCACAGACTCGCAGACATAGAGACTCACAGGAAGAGAGAGAGAGATACACAGACAAGCAGGCAGACAGATAGGCAGGAGTACCTACAGGCTCGCAGACAGACACACCAGCAGAGACAGACATGCAGATATACAGATACACAGACATGCAGACAAAGACACAGACACGCAGACCCACATACTCGCAGTCATAGGGACACAAAGGAAGAGAGAGGGAGATACACAGACAGGCAGGCAGACAGATGTCTTCCTTTGTGTCTCTATGACTGCGAGTATGTGGGTCTGCGTGTCTGTGTCTTTGTCTGCATGTCTGTGTATCTGTATATCTGCATGTCTGTCTCTGCCGGTGTGTCTGTCCGCGAGCCTGTAGGTATTCCTGCCTATCTATCTACCTGCCTGTCTGTGTATCTCTCTCTCTCTCTCTCTCTTCCTGTGAATCTGCGAGTCTATGGGTGTGCCTGTCAGTCTGCCTGTTTTCCTATCTGTCTGTCTGTCAGCCGGTCGGTCTGCCTGTCTGCCTATCTCTCTGTCCGTGCGTCTGACTGTCTGCTGGTCTGTCTTTCTGCCTTTCTGTCTGTCTATCTATGTGCCTGTTAGTCTGTCTGCCCTTCTGCCCGTCTCTCTGTCCACATATCTGTCTGCCGGTGTGTCTGTCTGCGAGCCTGTAGGTATTCCTGCCTATCTGTCTGCCTGTTTGTCCTTTGTGTCTATCTTCCTTTGTGTCTCTATGACTGCGAGTATGTGGGTCTGCGTGTCTGTGTCTTTGTCTGCATGTCTGTGTATCTGTATATCTGCATGTCTGTCTCTGCTGGTGTGTCTGTCCGCGAGCCTGTAGGTATTCCTGCCTATCTATCTGCCTGCCTGTCTGTGTATCTCTCTCTCTTCCTGTGTATCTGCGAATCTATGGGTCTGCGTGCCTGTCTGCCTGTTTTCCTATCTGTCTGTCTGTCTGCCGGTCGGTCTGGCTGTCTGCCTATCTCTCTGTCCGTGCGTCTGACTGTCTGCTGGTCTGTCTTTCTGCCTTTTTATCTGTCTATCTATGTGCCTGTCTGTCTGTCTGCCCTTCAGCCCGTCACTCTGTCTACATATCTGTCTGTCTGTAATTCTGCCTGTCTGTCTCTGCTGGTGTGTCTGTCTGCGAGCCTGTAGGTATTCCTGCCTATCTGTCTGCCTGCTTGTCTGTGTATATCCCTCTCTCTTCCTTTGTGTCTTTGTGACTGCGAGTATGTGGGTCTGCGTGTCTGTGTCTGCATGTCTGTCTGCCTGTATATCTGCATGTGTGTCTCTGCCGGAGTGTCTGTCTGCGAACCTGTAGGTATTCCAGCTTATCTGTCTGCCTGCCTGTCTGTGTACCTCCCCCTCTCTTCCTTTGTGTCCCTATGACTGCGAGTATGTGGGTCTGCGTGTCTGTGTCTTTGTCTGCATGTCTGTGTATCTGTATATCTGCATGTCTGTCTCTGCCGGTGTTTCTGTCCGCAAGCTTGTAGGTATTCCTGCCTATCTATCTGCCTGCCTGTCTGTGTATCTCTCTCTCTCTCTCTTCCTGTGTGTCTGCGATTCTATGGGTGTGCGTGTCACTCTGTTTGTTTTCCTATCTTCTGCCTGCCGGTCGGTCTGCCTGTCTGCCTATCTCTCTGCCCGTGCGTTTTACGGTCTGCTGGTCTGTCTGTCTGTCTATCTGTGTAACTGTCTGCCTGTCTCTCTGTTTACATATCTGTCTGTGTGTAAGAGTGCCTGTCTCTCTGTCTACATATTTGTCTGTCTGTAAGTCTGCCTGTCTGTCTCTGCCGGTGTGTCTGTCCGCGAGCCTGTAGGTATTCCTGCCTATCTATCTTACTGCCTGTCTGTGTATCTCTCTCTCTCTCTCTCTTCTTGTGTGTCTGCGAGTCTATGGGTGTGCGTGTCAGTCTGCCTGTTTTCCTATCTGTCTGTCTGTCAGCTGGTCGGTCTGCCTGTCTGCCTATCTCTCTGGCCGTGCGTCTGACTGTCTGCTGGTCTGTCTTTCTGCCTTTCTGTCTGTCTATCTATGTGCCTGTTAGTCTGTCTGCCCTTCTGCCTCTCTCTGTCTTCACATCTGTCTGTCTGTAAGTCTGCCTGTCTGTCTCTGGCGGTGTGTCTGTTTGCGAGCCTGTAGGTATTCCTGCCCATCTGTCTGCCTGCTTGTATGTGTATATCCCTCTCTCTTCCTTTGTGTCTCTATGACAGCGAGTATGTGGGTCTGCGTGTCTGTGCCTTTGTCTGCATGTCTGTCTACCTGTATATCTGCATGTCTGTCTTTCTATCTGTGTGCCTGTCTGTCTGTCTGCCCGTCTGCCTGTCTCACTGTCTGCATGTCTGTCTGTCTGTATATCAGCCTGTCTGTCTCTGCCGGTGCGTCTGTATATCTGTCTGCCTGACTGTCTGTGTATCTCTCTCTCTCTTCCTGTGTGTCTGTTTGCCTGTGAGTCTGTGGGTAAGTCTACCTATCTGTCTCTGCCGGTGCGTCTGTCTGCGATGCTGTAGGTATTCCTGTCTATCTGTGGGCCTGACTGCCTGTGTATCTCTCTCTCTTCCTGTGTTTCTGTATGTCTGCGAGTCTGTGTGACCGGCTGCCTATCTTCCTATATATCTGCCGGTCGGTCTGCCTGTCTGTCTGCTTGTCTGCCTTTCCTTCTCTGCCCGTGCGCCTTCCTGTCTGCGAGTCTATTGGTCTGCATTCCGGTCTGTCTATCTGTGTGCCTGTCTGTCTGTCTGCCCGTCTGCCTATCACTTTGTCTGCATGTCTGTCAGTCTGTATATCAGCCTGTCTGTCTCTGTCGGTGTGTCTGGCTGCGAGGCTTTAGGTATTCCTGTATATCTGGCTGGCTGACTGTCTGTGTATCTCTCTCTCTTCCTGTGTGTCTGTCGGTCTCTTTGTCTGTCTGTCGGACTGCCTATCATTTGTCTGTCTGCGAATATGTTGTTCTTCATAACTGCCTGCGAATATATGACTCTCTCTCTCTCTCTCTCGCTCTCTCTCTCTCTCTCTCTCTCTCTCTCTCTCTCTCTCTCTCTCTCTCTCACACACCGGCAGGGACAGACAGGCTGATATACAGACAGACAGACATGCAGACAGAGAGACAGGCAGACAGACAGACAGACACACAGATAGACCCACAGACTCGCAGACATACAGTAACATAGAAAGAGAGAGAGAGAGAGAGGGAGAGAGAGTGATACACAGACAGGCAGGCAGTCAGATTTGCACTAGCACCCACAGCCTCGCAGGCAGACACATCGGCAGAGACAGACAGGCTGATATACAGGCAGACAGACATGCAGACAAAGTGATAGGCAGACGGGCAGACAGACAGACAGGCACACAGATAGAAAGACAGGAATCCAGACAAATAGGCTCGCAGACAGTCAGACGCCCGGGCCGAGAGGGAGAGAGAGGCAGACAAGCTGACAGACAGGTAGACCGACCTGTGGACAGATAAGAAAACAGGCAGACAGACACGCAGACCCACAGACTAATAGACACAGAGACACACAGGAAGAGAGAGAGAGATACACAGACAGGCAGGCAGACAGATAGGCAGGACCACCAAAGCCTCGACAGACAGGCTGATTTACAGACAGACAGACATGCACACAGAGAAATAGGCAGACGGGCAGACGAACAGACAGGCACACAGATAGACAGACAGAAAGGCAGACCAATGGTTTCGCAGACAGTCAGACGCACGGGCAGAGAGAGAGAGGCAGACAAGCAGACAGAACGGCAGACCGACCGGCAGACAGATAGGAAAACAGGCAGACAGGAACGCAGACCCACAGACTCGCAGACATAGAGACTCACAGGAAGAGAGAGAGAGATACACAGACAAGCAGGCAGGCAGATAGGCAGGAATACCTACAGGCTCGCAGACAGACACACTGGCAGAGACAGACAGGCTGATCTACAGACAGACATACATGCAGACAGAGCGACAGGCAGGCGGGCAGACGGACAGACAGGCACACAGATGGGCAGATAGAAAGGCAGACCAATAGACTTGAAGACAGTCAGACGCACTGGAATAGAGAGAGAGAGGCAGACAAGCAGACAGACAGGCAGACCGACTGGCGGGCAGACAGAGAGATAGGAAAACAGGCAGACAGATATTCAGGAATACCTACACACCGGCAGAGAGAGACAGCTAGACATACCAATAGACAGGTATGTAGACAGAGAGACAGGCAGACGGGCACACAGACAAGCAGGTACACAGATAGACAGACAGTCCGGCAGATAGACTGACAGAGAGGAAGACAGGCAGACGGTCACACAGACCCACAGACTCGCAGACATACAGACACATAGGAAAAGAGAGGATATACAGAGACTGCGGCAGACAGATAGACAGGAATACCTACAGCATCGCAGACAGACACTCCGGCAGAGACAGACAGGCTGATCTACACACAGACAGGCACACAGATAGACAGACAATATGTCAGACCAATAGGCTCGCAGACAGTCAGACGCACGGGCAGAGAGAGAGAGAGGCAGACAGGCAGGCAGGCAGACAGACAGATAGGAAGACAAGCACTCAGGAACAGAGAGGGAAATACACAGACAGGCAAGCGGACAGATTGTCAGGAATACCTGAAGTCTTGCAGGCAGACACACCGGCAGAGACAGACAGGCTGATATACAGACAGACAGACATGCAGACAGAGAGACAGGCAGACGGGCTGACAGACAGAGAGGCACACAGATAGACAGGCAGAAAAGCAAACCAATAGACTCGCTGACAGTCAGACGCACGGGCGAAGAGAGACCTACAGGCAGACAAACAGGTAGACCGACCGGCAGACAGACAGAATGATAGGAAAACAGGCAGAGAGACACGCAGAACCACAGACTCGCAGACATACAGACCCACAGGAAGAGAGAGAGAGAGACACACAGACAGACAGATAGACAGGAATACCTACAGACAGGCACACAGAAAGGCAGACCAATAGACTCGCAGACAGTCAGACACATGGGCAGAGAGAGAGAGAGAGAGAGGCAGACAAGCAGACAGACAGGCAGACCGACCGGCAGGCAGATAAAGAGATAGGAAAACGGGCAGACAGACAAGCAGACCCACAGACAAGTAGACACACAGGATAAAAAAGATACACAGACAGACAGGCAGACAGATAGGCTGGAATTCCTACAGCTAGACAGCTAGACTTACAGACTGACAGATATGTAGACAGAGAGACAGGCAGACGGGCAGACAGATAGACAGGTACACAGATAGACAGACAGAAAGGCATGCAAACAGACCGACAGACAGACTGACAGATAGGAAGATAGGCAGACGGTCACACAGACCCACAGACTCGCAGACATACAGCACACAGGTAGAGAGAGAGATACACCGACAGTCAGGCAGACAGATAGACAGGAATACCTACAGCCTCTTAGACTGATCTACAGACAGAAAAACATGCAGACAGAGAGACAGGCAGACAGACAGACAGGCAGGTACACAGATAGAGAGACAGAAAGGCTGACCAATAGAATCGAAGAGAGGCAGACAAGCAGACCGACAGGCAAACCGACCGGCAGACAGAAAAACAGAGAGAGAACAGGCAGACAGCCACGCAGACCCACAGACTCACAGACATACACACTCACAGGTAGAGACAGATACACAGAAAGTCAGGCAGACAGATGGACAGGAATACGTACAGCCTCTCAGACAGACACACCGGCAGAGACAGACAGGCTGATCTACTGACAGACAGACATGCAGACGGAGAGACAGGCAGACGGACTGACAGACAGACAGGCACACAGATAGACAGACAGAAAGGCAGACCAATAGACTCGCAGACAGTCAGACGCATGGGCAGAGAGAGAGAGAGAGAGGCAGACAGGCAGACAGACAGCCAGACCGGCCGGCAGAGAGACAGACAGAGAGGAAAACAAGAAGTCAGACACGCAGTCCCACAGACTCACAGACATACAGACACACAGGTAGAGTGAGAGATACACAGACAGACAGGCAGACAGATAGACAGGAATACCTTGCAGCCACTCAAACAGACACACCGGCAGAGACAGACAGGCTGATCTACAGACAGACAGACATGCAGACAGAGAGACGGGCAGACAGGCAGACAGGCAAACAGATAGACAGACAGAAAGGCAGTCCAATAGACTCGCAGACAGGCTGATCTATAGACAGACAGACGTGCAGACAGAGAGACAGGCACACAGATAGACAGACAATAAGACAGACCAATAGACTCGCAGACAGTCAGACGCACGGGCAGATAGAGAGAGAGAGAGAGACAGACGTCTGTCTGACAGGCAGGAAGACTGACAGATAGGAAGACAGGCACACAGGAAAAGATAGAGAAATCCACAGATAGACAAGCAGAAAGATAGGCAGGAATACCTTCAGCCTTGCAGACAGACACACCGGCAGAGACAGACAGGCTGATATACAGATAGACAGACATGCAGACAGAGAGACAGGCAGACGGGCTGACAGACAGAGAGGCACACAGATAGACAGACAGAAAAGCAAACCAATAGACTCGCTGACAGTCAGACGCACGGGCGAAGAGAGACCTACAGGCAGACAAACAGGTAGACCGACCGGCAGACAAACAGAATGATAGGAAAACAAGCTCTCAGTAACAGAGAGGGAAATACACAGACAGGCAAGCGGACAGATTGTCAGGAATACCTGAAGTCTTGCAGGCAGACACACCGGCAGAGACAGACAGGCTGATATACAGACAGACAGACATGCAGACAGAGAGACAGGCAGACGGGCTGACAGACAGAGAGGCACACAGATAGACAGACAAAAAAGCAAACCAATAGACTCGCTGACAGTCAGACGCACGGGCGAAGAGAGACCTACAGGCAGACAAACAGGTAGACCGACCGGCAGACAGACAGAATGATAGGAAAACAGGCAGAGAGACACGTAGAACCACAGACTCGCAGACATACAGACCCACAGGAAGAGAGAGAGAGAGAGACACACAGACAGACAGGCAGACAGATAGACAGGAATACCTACAGACAGGCACACAGAAAGGCGGACCAATAGACTCGCAGACATTCAGACGCACGGGCAGAGAGAGAGAGAGGCAGACAGACAGGCAGGAATACTTACAGCCTCTCAGACAGACACACCGGTAGAGACAGACAGGCTGATCTACAGACAGACAGACAGACATGCAGACAGAGAGACAGGCAGACAGGCGCATAGATAGACAGACAGAAAGGCAGACCAATAGACTCGCAGACAGTCAGACACATGGGCAGAGAGAGAGAGAGAGAGAGGCAGACAAGCAGACAGACAGGCAGACCGACCGGCAGGCAGATAAAGAGATAGGAAAACGGGCAGACAGACAAGCAGACCCACAGACAAGTAGACACACAGGAAAAAAAAGATACACAGACAGACAGGCAGACAGATAGGCTGGAATACCTACAGCCTCGCAGACAGACACACCGGCAGAGTCGGACAGCTAGACTTACAGACTGACAGATATGTAGACAGAGAGACAGGCAGACGGGCAGACAGATAGACAGGTACACAGATAGACAGACAGAAAGGCATGCAAACAGACCGACAGACAGACTGACAGATAGGAAGATAGGCATACGGTCACACAGACCCACAGACTCGCAGACATACAGCACACAGGTAGAGAGAGATACACAGACAGACAGGCAGACAGATAGACAGGAATACCTACAGACAGGCACACAGAAAGGCGGACCAATAGACTCGCAGACATTCAGACGCACGGGCAGAGAGAGAGAGGCAGACAGACAGGCAGGAATACTTACAGCCTCTCAGACAGACACCGGTAGAGACAGACAGGCTGATCTACTGACAGACAGACATGCAGACGGAGAGACAGGCAGACGGGCTGACAGACAGACAGGCACACAGATAGACAGACAGAAAGGCAGACCAATAGACTCGCAGACAGTCAGACGCATGGGCAGAGAGAGAGAGAGGCAGACAGGCAGACCGACCGGCCGGTAGACAAAGAGCTAGACTCGCAGACAGACAGATATGTCTGAGAAAAGCAGAGACAGAGAGACAGGCAGACGGGCTGACAGACAGACAGGTACACAGATAGACAGACAGAAAGGCTGGAAGACACACCGGCAGACAGACTGACAGATAGGAAGATAGGCAGACGGTCACACAGACCCCTTAACTCGCAGACATACAGACACACAGGAAAAGGGAAAGATACACAGGGAGTCCGGCAGACAGATAGACAGGAAAACCTACAGCATCGCAGACAGAAGCACCGGCAGAGACAGACATGCTGGTATACAGACAGACAGACTTGCAAACAGAGAGACAGGCACACAGATAGGCAGACAGAAAAGCAAACCAATAGACTCGCAGACAGTCAGACGCACGGTCAGAGAGAGAGAGGCAGACAAGCAGACAGACAGCCAGACCGGCCGGCAGAGAGACAGACAGAGAGGAAAACAAGCAGTCAGACACGCAGACCCACAGACTCACAGACATACAGACACACAGGTAGAGAGAGATACACAGACAGTCAGGCAGGCAGATAGACAGGAAAACCTTCAGCCTCTTAGACAGACACACCCCGGCGGAGACAGACAGGCTGATCTACAGACAGAAAAACAGGCAGACAGAGAGACAGGGAGACAGACAGACAGGCAGACAGATATACAGGCACACAGATAGACAGACAGAAAAGCAGACCAATAGACTCGCAGACAGTCAGACGCATTGGCAGAGAGAGAGAGAGAGAGGCAGACAGGCAGACAGACAGCCAGACCGGCCGGCAGAGAGACAGACAGAGAGGAAAACAAGAAGTCAGACACGCAGTCCCACAGACTCACAGACATACAGACACACAGGTAGAGAGAGAGATACACAGACAGACAGGCAGACAGATAGACAGGAATACCTTGCAGCCACTCAAACAGACACACCGGCAGAGACAGACAGGCTGATCTACAGACAGACAGACATGCAGACAGAGAGACGGGCAGACAGACAGACAGGCACACAGATAGACAGACAGAAAGGCAGTCCAATAGACTCGCAGACAGGCTGATCTATAGACAGACAGACGTGCAGACAGAGAGACAGGCACACAGATAGACAGACAATAAGACAGACCAATAGACTCGCAGACAGTTAGACGCACGGGCAGATAGAGAGAGAGAGAGAGAGACAGACGTCTGTCTGACAGGCAGGCAGACTGACAGATAGGAAGACAGGCACACAGGAAAAGATAGAGAAATCCACAGATAGACAAGCAGAAAGATAGGCAGGAATACCTTCAGCCTTGCAGACAGACACACCGGCAGAAACAGACAGGCTGATATACAGATAGACAGACATGCAGACAGAGAGACAGGCAGACGGGCTGACAGACAGACAGGCACACAGATAGACAGACAGAAAGGCAGACCAATAGACCCGCTGACAGTCAGAATCACGGGCAGAGAGAGAGGCAGGCAGGCAGACAGACAGGCAGACCGACCGGCAGGCAGACAAAGAGATAGGAAAACCGGCAGACAGACAAGCAGACCCACAGACAAACAGACACACAGGAAGAGAAGAATACACAGACAGACAGATAGGCAGGAATACCTTCATCCTCTCAGACAGACACACCGGCAGAGACAGACAGGGTGATCTACAGACAGACAGACATGCAGACAGGCAGACA